>NC_041387.1:255323279-255440249 GCF_002162155.2 Triticum dicoccoides
CTCCACAATGGGAGCGAATATTCCCGAAGCGGAGCCACCCGGTGCTCCAGGAACTCCCTCAGGAGCGACGCCCCGGTCAGCTTCATCGTCGCCATGTTGCCCGGCTATAGGTCCGCGTCCATCCTCTCCAGCGTTGGCTTCGGGCGGGGATCAACGAGCTCCACGTGGGACCAAGCGTCAACAGACTTGGGCTGCTCCGTGGGCAGAATCAGCCGTGGATGGATGCGCCCAGCATCCACCATGACCCACTTGCTCCAGAAGCCTTCAATCCTCTTCCCGGGCTTCGAGATGGTGTTGGAGCTGCCATATGCGACAAAGCTCGCGCACGCGGTGATGGGGCCGCGAGAGACCCGGAGGTAAAAGTAACGGCGTAGCAGGGCCACCGAGGGCCTTACCCCAACATGAGCCTCGCAGTAGTAGGCGAAAATCGCCAGGAGAAGAACAGAGTTGGGATGGAGATGCAGAGCTAGCAGGTTGTAATGGTGGAGAACAGAGAGGAAGAACTCAGAAAAAGGGGGCACCAGACCAGCGGCGATGGTGCTCATGAAGAGCGGGTAGAAGGTGCTTCCTTCGTCCTCAGGAAGGGCGGAGCCAACCTTAAGCACGGCCGCCCCGTCGTTGCCTTGCGCCGCCATCATCTGGCACGTCAGGGCAAGACTCTTCCCCGATATATTCGGAGGATCCAGAGCGGGCAAGTACCATGCTCCGGCCGGGGTCTGGCAAGGCACCATGCCGTGCTAGGATGCAGAATTGGAGCAGATCCGGGGATTTCGGAAGCAGAAAGCATAGGAGCGAGAAAGGGGATCTGGGCAATGACTGGAGGAGGCAAGGAAGGTAAGCCCAGACAGGTACCGCTCCCTTGTCAACTCGTGCAATTGCCGAGGCATCATGGGGGAGCCAGGACGCCCACGTCCAATCAACCGCCATGAGGTGCCCAAGGCCGCAGGCTATTGGGGCCCGCGGCGCTTCGCACTTGCCCCTTCGCTTCTCTGCTAAGCCAAGTCCAAGCGCGCCTTGGGCCCGGGGGCTACTCTCGGCGTTCTAGGAACGGGGTTACCCAGAACTGCCTGCCTGCGGCCTGCGGCGTGGCTCAATGAGTGGCCCAGTACGGCCCATCTTGATCAACACATGCTCAAGACCCTCGCGAGGGGCCTAGCCTCGCGTGGTGGACGATAGGAGGCTTCCTTAGACACAACCTCATCAGGCTGGCTCGCGAGGAGGCGGAGAGATCAAGGCAGGGTTCCTCACGAGGTGCCCATGACGCAAACCATGACGACCAAGGCCAGGCGTGTCAGGACCCCGACTCAATGCCACATCGATCTAGCATGTAACACCTCATATCACTTTGCGGCCTCACGCATGGTATTCCCACGGGTGTCGCCTTACCTTTGCCTGGGACCGTTTGCGCCTTTTGGCACACGTATATGATAGTGTCGCTAGCATCCATATGATAAGGAGCCCGGGCTGACATGGCTAGTCGTAAACCCAAAGTGGCACAAGCTTACAGGGACAGGCATCCATGACCCAACATCGAACGTGTCGGTCATCAGCGAGTGAATCCAGGCTGTAGCACTGGGCTAGCAGGACTCCGGTGAACCGGGCTGTAGCGAGCTAACAGGACTCCGGTATTCATCGCGTGACATTTCCCCGAAGGGACAGACACAAGAACGAAGAAGGACACATGCCGGCCAGCCTAAGTGTTCCGGAGCAGTAGCAAGCTACCATGGCTCAGTGGAAGCACTAGGAGACATTTCCCGGTAAGAGAGGCTACTAAGGATAAACAACTAGATAGTCAGATCCCACACATACCAAGCATTTCAATAACATACACACAATATGCTCGATATGTGCAAATACAACATGGCATCACAACATGACTCTACAACTCAAGTATTTTATTCAATAGGCTCCAAGGAGCGAGATATTACAATCATGGGTCTCATGACCCGACATTCAGAGCATACAAGTCAAAGCACAAGCGGAAGCTATCATGTCTGAGTACAGACATCTATAAATGAAAAAGGCTGAGAAGCCTGACTATCTACCAGATCCTGCCGACGGCACAAGATCGTAGCTGAGGTAACAAACTGAACGTCGAAGTCCACGCGGAACTACTAGCGAGACCGAAGACTCTCTGCAAAAACATAAAATAGGCAAACGTGAGTACAAATGTACCCAGCAAGACTTACATCAGAACTAACTACATATGCATCATTATCAACAAAGGGATGGTGGGGGTTTAACTGCAGCAAGCCAGCTTTGACTCGGTGGCTATCCTGAACTATGACTGCAAGTAACTCTTTTGAGGTGGCACACACGAGTCCACATATTCACCATATCAATACACCACTATGGATCCGTTCCCGTCTCCCTACGAGAACGCCATCCATAGCACTCACGCTTATCTTGCGTATTTTAGAGTATCCACTTTCACTTGTCTATGAACTGTATAGGCAACCCAGAAGTCCTTTACCGCGGACACGGCTATTCGAATAGATCATATTAACCCTGCAGGGGTGTACTTCTTCACACACGCTCTCACCACTTACCGCCGTTTACACGACATGTACTCGACAACCTTCAAGCGGAAGCCCAGTGAGGGTGTCGGCCACGACCTGACTAACCACACAAGTCTCTCGTCCAGGTTTATCGCCTATTCGGGTTCCATCCGCAAGGAGATCCGGCCGGGGTGTCGCTCACGGCCCCAAACGATGTGTGCAGGGTTCCCAAGTCCACCACCCGGGTGCCACTTGGTACACCGAGCCACTGTGCCTAGTCTGTCCCAAGCCCACCTGTACTGGGTGCCACTTGGTAGACTACTAACACTACCTACAAACACCAGAAACTAGTTGCAACTCCTAGACAGAGATCAAGTTGATTAATAAGTCGAGAGAGCTTGGAGCGCCCGGAGCCCAATGTGTGGTAGTAGCTGTTCATGGATCACAAACACAGAACTCAGTTCCTGAGGACGGCTACAATGAGACAACCCACCATGTACTCCTACATGGCCTCTCACCGCTACCTTTACCAAATCGTGTTCATACACTTAGCTCACACACAGTAGGACATGTTCACACACCTCTAATTCATTCCCGATGAATTAGACCTGACTCAACTCTAAGCAGTAGCAGGCATGACAAACAAGCATGAATGAGTAGGCACATCAGGGCTCAAACAACTCCTACTCATGCTAGCGGGTTTCATCTATTTACTGTGGCAATGACAGGTCATGCAGAGGATAAAGGGGTTCAGCTACCGCAACAAGTACCAAATGACTCGTTGTTGTCCTAATGCAGTAAAAGAGAGCAGGGCGAGAGAGTAGGATTGTATCGGAATGAACAAGGGGGTTTTGCTTGCCTGGCACTTCTGAAGATAACATTGAGTCTTCATCAGTGTGAACGATCACATCATCGGTACAGCGTCTACCGAGGGGGAACAACACCGGCAAACACAGAAGAAACACGATCAATGCAATGCACAATATGATGCATGCTATGACATGGCAATATGAATGTGTTTTGGGCTAATGCATCTAGCAACAAGTTAAATGGGGTTGGTTTGAACACTAGGTTCAAATTCAAACTCCATATGTGAGAGTTTAAATGCCATTTAATTGATTTGACCTGATCAGCAGGTATAAGTTGTTCTAACATGCATGAAAATGGTACAGATGGATAGGTTGGATTTTTCTGATCATTTTTCATATATAACTTGTTTGATTTGGAGCTACGGTTGATTTTCTATGATTTTTAGAAGTTTTGGCTATTTCCTGGAATTTCCTGATTTATTTATAAACCAGAAAGTCACTTATTGCATCAGCACTGTGTCATGCTTGCGTCAGCAAGTCAACAGCGCTGACCAAGTCAAACCTGACCAGTGGGGTCCACTAGTGAGTCTCATAGGGCTGCGTTGGTCACTGACGTGTAGGGCCAGTCAAGGGCCAGGTCAGCATGGTCAACGCTGACGTGTGGGTCCCGCTTGGTTTAAAAAAACTGAACAGAAATTAAACTGGTGTTAGTTAAGGGTGTGGGCCCAGTAGTCAGTGGGAGAGGAAGTTAGTTAGCCTCGTCATTAGCAGTTAACGATGTTGCCATGTCGGCTTGCCGGCGTTCAGCCGGCGACGACCAAAACTGCGGCGGGAGCTCGCCGGAGTGGCGCTGCGAGCGGTTTGGGCCAAGCCAAGGGCACCAGAGGGTTGCCCTTGCTCGCGCGCATCCAAAGGAGGCACGCAGGAGGCACGGGGTAGCCGGAGCTCGCCGGAGTGGCGGCCGTGGTGGCTGCCGGAGCTACGGGTTCGAGCGGCGCGAGGCCACAGAGGAGGGCTGGCTAAGGGGCTCACCGAGCTCCTGAAGATGCTAGGAGCACGGTGCCGTGCTCGATTTCGAGCCTTACTGGCTGCAGTGACGGTGGCGACATTGCCGGCGGCGTGGGGTTCACGGCCAAGACGGGGCTATGGCCTAGAGGTCGAAAGAGACCAGGGGAGAAGGGGAGGACGACTCGGGGGCTCACCGTGAGTCCGTTTGGAGGGTTAGTGGGATCGAGGGCGGCCGGAGTGCAGCGAATCGACGTCTTGTAGTTCGATTGGGAGGACGAGGAGGTTCCAGCGGTTCTTCTGGACTCGACGGAAGGGTGAGGGGTGCCCAGTGGCCGCGGTGGTGCTCGTCGTCGGCGGCGGGTGTGTTCGGTGGCTGCGTGCGAGAGAGCCGGAGGAGGAGAGGAGCTCGGGGAGAGAGTGAGAGGCCTGGGGGGGTGCGTGGCTGTCTCCGTGGCGCTAGAAGGGCCTCGAGGGCGTGTGGCGGGCAGGGAGGAGGCCACGGCGTCGCCAGCGCTCGCCACCGAGCTGCTTCGGGGCGAGGGGAGGAAGACGACAGGAAAAGGTGGGCTGGGCCGCGCTGGGCCGGTCCTGTTGGGCCACCAGGTGAGCGCCAGGTAGTCCTTCTCTCTCTCTCTCTCTATTTTATTTTCTGTTTTCTATTTTTCTGCAGATGTTTGGCTTTATTAAAAATACTAAAACATTCCCAAAAATCCTGCAAATAATTGTGGGCTCGGTTGGGATTATTCCTAATAGCCCACACTTAAGTTCAGAATTATTTGAGCATTTAAAATATTTAATAGCATTTAAATGCCCAAATGCAAATAGAGTATGATTTAATTCAGAGCCCAATATGTCCTGCAAAACTATAAACCATTTTTGGTAGATGCTTTCACCTCAAACCAGAAATGTTAAACATTTTTAGAGGGCATTTTGAGTTCAAAGAAAAATATTTTATTTTGACCCTAGTTGAATTCATTTGGTGCTAGGGTTTAAGCATCCCCATTTCAAGTTTAACTGAAATTTAAACATGATGCAACACATGACTAGCTAGCTCAGAGCAAACCAGAAGCTAGGGATGTGACAACTCACCCCTACTAAACAAGAATCTCGTCCCGAGATTCAGCCGTAGGGTAAGATGAAGGGGAAACGCAAACTAACATAATCTTCATGATCCAGGTGGCACTCCATCAGAATGTTGAATCGACCACCATCTTGTCTCGTCGTGTTGCTCTGAGAACTCCAACTAACATGACAAGAAGAGGAAAGGAAAACTCTAGAAAAATCGATCTTCTCGAAGACCGAACAACTCAGGGTCAAATCATGGGATGAGACATTGACACATCTCTCGAGCTAAGACACGAAGCATACATCTGAAGAAATGGAGTGAGACAGATGACGAGGGCTCGCTAGGTAGACAACAACTCCAGACTTAAGAATGTGGTGATCGGTTGTCAACGTAGCGAGGAGTTGAATTTCCATGATACCATAATGGGGCACCTTAGGGAAGGTGACTCGTAGGAATATCCCTTAAGTGGCAAAAAGAATTACCTTTAATTTAGAGATCATTGAAACTCTTTATACCGGCTTAAGGCAAATCACAAATGATCATTTGGAGGGGTTCAGTAGAATGGCATACCCGGATTAGAATGGATGATGTGGATTACCTTGTTGAAAACAACACATGGGATGATTTTAGTAACTGAGGAGAAGCTCAACAGTAGAGAGTGAGTCCACTGTTTGAAAGTCATAGCATAACCGAGGAAGCTGAGAGCAAACCCAGTTAGTGCCGATGATAACACCTAGCGCTTGCGCATGCTCTCAAGAACTTGAGCATCTCCATATTCATCAAGGTTTTACCAACATCCGTGTCAAGGATCCTGGCAACAGAACATACTACCATGATGGATAGTGATGGACGATGAAGATGCATAGGAAGATAACAGCTTCTCAAATTTCACCTTAGCGAGACCAAGGGAACAGAATCTGGATGATCGACCGAGAGACATTTAGCACTCCGCTACTAATGTTCTCCTTGATGTTCTAGTGCAACCCATTAATTAAAATGTTTTGGTTCCCAGAACATCAAGTAAAAGGTCGGACTTCGGGAGCACAAAAGAAAATCCATAAGGAACATCTAAGGAGTAAATCCTACGAAGTCATTATGGGGAGGTGGCCAACTTCCTCAATCAAGATACTACAATAATAGGTCTTCCGGCTGGGTGTGTTGGCCACGACATCCACTTTACCGGTTATCGAGAGACCAATATTATAGTTCTTGGGAAATGTTCCAACCATCATATCTGCCTGAGATTGAGATCTGGCTGGTGTCAGGATATTCCAGACTCATCGAGTCTAGAAAGAAAAAGAAAGTTTGCAACACAAATCGACGAGATGACGTTGCGAGATTCTCGGGAAATGAACTATGATAGCAAGCTCCAAAACATGAGCTGGTTCTGCTACACACATGTGAACACGTTGTCCCAGACAAACATTATCACATGGTAGTCTTCTAATATAACACTACCGAGTTCAGGTGGGGAACCATCATTAATGACATCGAAGTCTCCACGCATGGAAGTCCAAAGAGTTCACCTTGGACAGACTCCTTTATCTTTGAACAACTCAATCAGTGGCTTGGTGTGCTAGGATATACATATGGAATGAGGATGATCAGTCTAACAGACCACAGAATTCTTCGCACGTGCATGACTGACTTGGGATGATTCCAAAGGAGGTAAAACAAGCCTTCTCAAATTCATGGCGGCAACTTGCATCAAGTGCACATGAATTAGAGGGACTCACTTCTTTTGTCGAAACATATGCTTCACGATCGAGTCATGAAGATAATGATTATGAAAGTTTCCAATACTAGCTTGATGTTCAACAAAATTAAGGAAAAGGTAAGGATGTTGTCGATGGGCTCAACAACAATTTATCCAGGTTTCCATGAAGATGGAATTCCATAATTATGTGAACACGGTGATAGCATTAGTCAGACCAAAAGATATAATGGTGTATGCTCGAGGGATCAACCACGAGTAAGACAACATTAAGAACATCGTTGGTTCTGATTTGATTTGACAATAGCCCATAATCAAATCAAGGATTGGATAAGACATAGCACCGACAACTGATCACGAGGATCAATCGATGAAGATATCATCTTTCTTCAACAAACACACAAACGCAAGGATATCCCTTTGGAAATGAACTAAGGGGGGACAAGCTTTCATGTCCCAACTCTCCAAGTTGTTGTTCAGTTTACCAACTAGCTCAGGGTATCCAACACAGATTTTTGGAGAAGGGGGTGGTTTATGAAAAACCAACTTGATCACGAACCCAACATAGCGGTCAGGTGACAACCTGGTAATACTTCCGAGAAGATATTCGGAAAATTACGAACCACCGATATGTTATTAAGCTCGAAAACAATCTTGTTTCCGAAGCAAGATGATGTGATCAATTAAGCAAGGGATTGAAACCCTAACTCATTGATCGAAGAGTGCACCAGAAATAAGGACTAGGTAGCACGAACAGTCTTAGAATGATGATTCAAGAACCAACACGCTAAGAATGAAATTATTGTCCTTTAACTACCAAGCAACAAGGTTGCTAGGAGTATTGATTTCACACATCACGATTCACTTGTCGACATTCCGGTTGCAACAACACGGGAACCGAGAAATGAATAATGATGGAGAGAAGTATCACTATGTCAAGAGTTCATAGGATGGTGTGCAATTCCCATGACATTCTTGATATAAAGATGGTAATACTCCAAGGTAGAACAGAGCAAAAGCAAGATTAGCAATTTGATCTGTGGAGTACGACTGCTTTGACCCAATCCTGGAAATGGACAAGGTACTGGAGTTTGTTTCTCCTAGTCATTCCAGAATAGAATGGCTTGACGGACCACAAGAGTAATAGGAATGCACGCATACTCTTTACTATCAAATGATAGATGAGGGTTAGAAGACAACTAAGAGGGACAACTCAAAGAACATATAGTTTTCTGAGTTGTGGATGCATAGATTAGTATGTCGAACCAAGTTCAACATGTTTCTTCCGGATAACCCATGCAGAGAGGTAGGACTGGCAGAGTCACAATTTATGAATGGAGAACTCCTCAAGAGTACTCTAATTGTGATCTTTTGATCCAATAAACATCTCCCATAAGCGGTTCATAGTATTTGGAAGAAGGAAATACCACGGACCTCGAGGACTATCGCAAAGTTACTAATATCCTAAAGGAACTAGCAAACACTATCAACATGAAGTAAGTAGAGTGAATCTCGGGTTCAAGAACCCAGGAATATAATACCTACTACTAAGTAGCATCACGGGATGCTTTCGAGAATAAAGGCCAGAATCATCACACTGGGACACAAATCATGGCTAGATTACTAGATGATCCCCTAAGACACCTAGGGTCATAATAAGAACTCCAACATATATGTCAAGGCAACAGAGTACCTCAACTCACCGATTAGTGTGGTTAACCTGGCCCAAAGGAACATCGAAACGGAAGGAAGGGATTTTGCAAATGCTTCAGACTATTTTAGAAACCTGGGATGACTCGGACAGCATAACGGCTGTAAATGCTCAGAAAAGATTTAAGACATTCACAAAATGGTGGCATAACCACTCAGAAGCACAATATCAAGGTTTCGAGATCAATAGTTAACATACGGAAGTAGTAAAAGCTGAACTGAGATTTGAAACTAACAATTCTATAAGTCTATGGATTAGTAACACGTCATCCTGATAGATAGATGAGAAGGCCTAGTTCTTAATCCCCGTAGAAGAGAAGAGGATGACTCAGATCAGAAGGCCATGAGGTATAAGGAGTAAAAGAGCCTTACATTCCATCCCACAATCAATTCCCTTACATAACTAAAGCATTTATAGACACAACTTCGACCAGTTTGGCTTGGTAATCCTACAGGCAGTCAGGCTCTGATACCAAATCTGTCAGGACCCCGACTCAATGCCACATCGATCTAGCATGTAACACCTCATATCACTTTGCGGCCTCACGCACGGTATTCCCACGGGTGTCGCCTTACCTTTGCCCGGGACCGTTTGCGCCTTTTGGCACACATATATGATAGTGTCGCTAGCATCCACATGATAAGGAGCCCGGGATGACATGGCTAGTCGTAAACCCAAAGTGGCACAAGCTTACAGGGACAAGCATCCATGACCCAGCATCGAACGTGTTGGTCATCAGTGAGTGAATCCAGGCTATAGCACTGGGCTAGCAGGACTCTGGTGAACCGGGCTGTAGCGGGCTAACAGGACTCCGGTATTCATCGCGTGACATTTCCCCGAAGGGACAGACACAAGAACGAAGAAGGACACATGCCGGCCAGCCTAAGTGTTCCAGAGCAGTAGCAAGCTACCATGGCTTAGTGGAAGCACTAGGATACATTTCCCGGTAAGAGAGGCTACTAAGGATAAACAACTAGATAGTCAGATCCCACACATACCAAGCATTTCAATAACATACACACAATATGCTCGATATGTGCAAATACAACATGGCATCACAACATGACTCTACAACTCAAGTATTTTATTCAATAGGCTCCAAGGAGCGAGATATTACAATCATGGGTCTCATGACCCGACATTCAGAGCATACAAGTCAAAGCACAAGCGGAAGCTATCATGTCTGAGTACAGACATCTATCAATGAAAAAGGCTGAGAAGCCTGACTATCTACCAGATCCTGCCGAGGGCACAAGATCGTAGCTGAGGTAACAAGCTAGACGTCGAAGTCCACGCGGAACTACTAGCGAGACCGAAGTCTCTCTGCAAAAACATAAAATAGGCAAACGTGAGTACAAATGTACCCAGCAAGACTTACATCAGAACTAACTACATATGCATCATTATCAACAAAGGTATGGTGGGGGTTTAACTGCAGCAAGCCAGCTTTGACTCGGTGGCTATCCTGAACTACGACTGCAAGTAACTCTTTTGAGGTGGCGCACACGAGTCCACATATTCACCATATCAATACACCACTATGGATCCGTTCCCGTCTCCCTACGAGAACGCCATCCATAGCACTCACGCTTATCTTGCGTATTTTAGAGTATCCACTTTCACTTGTCTATGAACTGTATAGGCAACCCAGAAGTCCTTTACCGCAGACACGGCTATTCGAATAGATCATATTAACCTTGCAGGGGTGTACTTCTTCACACACGCTCTCACCACTTACTGCCGTTTACACGACATGTACTCGGCAACCTTCAAGCGGAAGCCCAGCGAGGGTGTCGGCCACGACCTGACTAACCACACAAGTCTCTCGTCCAGGTTTATCGCCTATTCGGGTTCCATCCGCAAGGAGATCCGGCCGGGGTGTCGCTCACGGCCCCAAACGATGTGTGCAGGGTTCCCAAGTCCACCATCCGGGTGCCACTTGGTACACCGGGCCACTGTGCCTAGTCTTTCCCAAGCCCATCTGTACCGGGTGCCACTTGGTACACCGGGCCACTGTGCCTAGTCTTTCCCAAGCCCATCTGTACCGGGTGCCACTTGGTAGACTACTAACACTACCTACAAACACCAGAAACTAGTTGCAACTCCTGGACAGAGATCAAGTTGATTAATAAGTCGAGAGAGCTTGGAGCGCCCGGAGCCCAATGTGTGGTAGTAGCTGTTCATGGATCACAAACACAGAACTCAGTTCCTAAGGACGACTGCAATGAGACAACCCACCATGTACTCCTACATGGCCTCTCACCGCTACCTTTACCAAATCGTGTTCATACACTTAGCTCACACATAGTAGGACATGTTCACACACCTCCGATTCATTCCCGATGAATCAGACCTGACTCAACTCTAAGCAGTAGCAGGCATGACAAACAAGCATGAATGAGTAGGCACATCAGGGCTCAAACAACTCCTACTCATGCTAGTGGGTTTCATCTATTTACTGTGGCAATGACAGGTCATGCAGAGGATAAAGGGGTTCAGCTACCGCTGCAAGTAACAAATGACTCGTTGTTGTCCTAATGCAGTAAAAGAGAGCAGGGCGAGAGAGTAGGATTGTATCGGAATGAACAAGGGGGTTTTGCTTGCCTGGCACTTCTGAAGATAACATTGAGTCTTCATCAGTGTCAACGATCACATCATCGATACAGCGTCTACCGAGGGGGAACAACACCGACAAACACAGAAGAAACACGATCAATGCAATGCACAGTATGATGCATGCTATGAGATGGCAATATGAATGTGTTTTGGGCTAATGCATCTAGCAACAAGTTAAATGGGGTTGGTTTGAACACTAGGTTCAAATTCAAACTCCATATGTGAGAGTTTAAATGCCATTTAATTGATTTGACCTGATCAGCAGGTATAAGTTGTTCTAACATGCATGAAAAAGGTACAGATGGATAGATTTGATTTTTCTGATCATTTTTCATATATAACTTGTTTGATTTGGAGCTACAGTTGATTTTCTATGATTTTTAGAAGTTTTGGCTATTTCCTGGAATTTCCTGATTTATTTTTAAACCAGAAAGTCACTTATTGCGTCAGCACTGTGTCATGCTTGTGTCAGCAAGCATGACAGCGCTGACCAGGTCAAACCTGACCAGTGGGGTCCACTGGTCAGTCTCATAGGGCTGCGTTGGTCCCTGACGTGTAGGGCCAGTCAAGGGCCAGGTCAGCATGGTCAACGCTGACGTGTGGGTCCCGCTTGGTTTAAAAAAAACTGAACAGAAATTAAACTGGTGTTAGTTAAGGGCGTGGCCCAGTAGTCAGTGAGAGAGGAAGTTAGTTAGCCTCGTCATTAGCAGTTAACGACGTTGCCATGTGGGCTTGCCGGCGTTCAGCCGGCGACGACCAAAACTGCGGCGGGAGCTCGCCGGAGTGGCGCTGCGAGCGGTTTGGTCCAAGCCAAGGGCACTAGAGGGTTGCCCTTGCTCGCGTGCATCCAAAGGAGGCACGCAGGAGGCATGGGGTGGCCGGAGCTCGCCGGAGTGGCGGCCGCGGCGGCTGCCGGAGCTACGGGTTCGAGCGGCATGAGGCCACAGAGGACGGGAGGGCTGGCTAAGGGGCTCACCGAGCTCCTGAAGATGCTAGGAGCACGGTGACGTGCTCGGTTTCAAGCCTTACTGGCTCCAGTGACGGCGGCGACATCGCCGGCGGCGTGGGGTTCTCGGCCAAGACAGGGCTATGGCCTAGAGGTCGAAAGAGACCAGGGGAGAAGGGGAGGACGACTCGGGGGCTCACCGTGAGTCCGTTTGGAGGGTCAATGGGCTCGAGGGCGGCCGGAGTGCAGCGAATCGACGGCAAGGGGCTCGGGTGCC
The DNA here is from genome assembly GCF_002162155.2 of Triticum dicoccoides. NCBI lineage: Eukaryota > Viridiplantae > Streptophyta > Magnoliopsida > Poales > Poaceae > Triticum > Triticum dicoccoides. The sequence continues at coordinate 255,335,925 of NC_041387.1, forward strand.
CGAGGTTGGAGATGACCGCGATGACGATGAAGCAGGGCCTCCTGGCGTCTTGTAGTTCGATTGGGAGGACGAGGAGGTTCCTGCCGTTCTTCTGGCCTTGGCGGAAGGGTGAGGGGTGCCCGGTGGCCGCGGTGGTGCTCGTCGGCGGCGGCGGGTGTGTTCGGTGGCTGCGTGCGAGAGAGCCAGAGGAGGAGAGGAGCTCGGGGAGAGAGTGAGAGGCCTGGGGGGGTGCGTGGCTGTTTCCGTGGCGCTGGAAGGGCCTCGAGGGCGTGAGGCAGGCAGGGAGGAGGCCACAGCGTCGCCAGCGCTCGCCACCAAGCTGCTTCGGGGCGAGGGGAGGAAGACGACAGGAAAAGGTGGGCTGGGCCGCGCTGGGCCGGTCCTGTTGGGCCACCAGGTGAGCGTCAGGTAGTCCTTCTCTCTCTCTCTCTTTTATTTTTTGTTTTCTATTTTTCTGCAGATGTTTGGCTTTATTAAAAATACTAAAACGTTTCCAAAAATCCTGCAAATAATTGTGGGCTCGGTTGGGATTATTCCTAATAGCCCACACTCAAGTTCAGAATTATTTGAGCATTTAAAATATTTAATAGCATTTAAATGCCCAAATGCAAATAGAGTATGATTTAGTTCAGAGCCCAATATGTCCTGCAAAAATATAAACCATTTTTGGTAGATGCTTTCACCTCAAACCAGAAATGTTGAACATTTTTAGAGGGCATTTTATTTTGACCCTAGTTGAATTCATTTGGTGCTAGGGTTTAAGCATCCCCATTTCAAGTTTAACTGAAATTTAAACATGATGCAACACATGACTAGCTAGCTCAAAGCAAACCAGAAGCTAGGGATGTGACAACTCACCCCTACTAAACAAGAATCTCGTCCCGAGATTCAGCCGTAGGGTAAGATGAAGGGGAAACACAAACTAACATAATCTTCATGATCCAGGTGGCACTCCATTAGAACGTTGAATCGACCACCATATTGTCTCGTCTTCTTGCTCTGAGAACTCCAACTAACATGACAAGAAGAGGAAAGGAAAACTCTACAAAAATCGATCTTCTCGAAGACCAAACAACTCAGGGTCAAATCATGGGATGAGACATTGACACATCTCTCGAGCTGAGACACGAAGCATACATCTGAAGAAATGGAGTGAGACAGATGACGAGGGCTCGCTAGGTAGACAACAATTCCAGACTTAAGAATGTGGTGATCGGTTGTCAACATAGCGAGGAGTTGAATTGCCATGATACCATAATGGGGCACCTTAGGGAAGGTGACTCGTAGGAATATCCCTTAAGTGGCAAAAAGAATTACCTTTGATTTAGAGATCATTGAAACTCTTTATACCGGCTTAAGGCAAATCACAAATGATCATTTGGAGGGGTTCAGTAGAATGGCATACCCGGATTAGAATGGATGATGTGGATTACCTTGTTGAAAACAACACATGGGATGATTTTAGTAACTGAGGAGAAGCTCAACAGTAGAGAGTGAGTCCACTGTTTGAAAGTTATAGCATAAGCGAGGAAGCTGAGAGCAAACCCAGTTAGTGCCGATGATAACACCTAGCGCTTGCGCGTGCTCTCAAGAACTTGAGCATCTCCATATTCATCAAGGTTTTACCAACATCCGTGTCAAGGATCCTGGCAACACAACATACTACCATGATGGATAGTGATGGACGATGCAGATGCATAGGAAGATAACAGCTTCTCAAATTTCACCTTAGCGAGAGCAAGGGAACAGAATCTGGATGATCGACCGAGAGACATTTAGCACTCCGCTACTAATGTTCTCCTTGATGTTCTAGTGCAACCCATTAATTAAAATGGTTTTGTTCCCAGAACATCAAGTAAAAGGTCGGACTTCGGGAGCACAAAAGAAAATCCATAAGGGACATCTAAGGAGTAAATCCTACGAAGTCCTTATGGGGAGGTGGCCAACTTCCTCAATCAAGATACTACAATAATAGGTCTTCCGGCTGGGTGTGTTGGCCACGACATCCACTTTACCGGTTATCGAGAGACCAATATTATAGTTCTTGGGAAATGTTCCAACCATCATTCTGCCTGAGATTGAGATCTGGCTGGTGTCAGGATATTCCAGACTCATCGAGTCTAGAAAGAAAAAGAAAGTTCGCAACACAAATCGACGAGATGACGTTGCGAGATTCTCGGGAAATGAACTACGATAGCAAGCTCCAAAACATGAGCTGGTTCTGATACACACATGTGAACACGTTGTCTAAGACAAACATTATCAAATGGTAGTCTTACAATAAAACACTACCGAGTTCAGGTGGGGAACCATCATTAATGACATCGAAGTCTCCACGCGTGGAAGTCCAAAGAGTTCACCTTGGACAGACTCCTTTATCTTTGAACAACTCAATCAGTGGCTTGGTGTGCTAGGATATACATATGGAATGAGGATGATCAGTCTAACAAACCACAGAATTCTTCGCACGTGCATGACTGACTTGGGATGATTCCAAAGGAGGTAAAACAAGCCTTCTCAAATTCATGGCGGCAACTTGCATCAAGTGCACATGAATTAGAGGGACTCACTTCTTTTTTCCAAACATATGCTTCATGAACGAGTCATGAAGGTAATGATTATAAAAGTTTCCAATACTAGCTTGATGTTCAACAAAATTAAGGAAAAGGTAAGGATGTTGTCGATGGGCTCAACAACAATTTATCCAGGTTTCCATGAAGATGGAATTCCATAATTATGTGAACACGGTGATAGCATTAGTCAGACCAAAAGATATAATGGTGTATGCTCGAGGGATCAACCACGAGTAAGACAACATTAAGAACATCGTTGGTTCTGATTTGATTTGACGATAGCCCATAATCAAATCAAGGATTGGATAAGACATAGCACCGACAACTGATCACGAGGATCAATCGATGAAGATATCATCTTTCTTCAACAAACACACAAACGCAAGGATATCCCTTTGGAAATGAACTAAGGGGGGACAAGCTTTCATCTCCCAACTCTCCAAGTTGTTGTTCAGTTTACCAACTAGCTCAGGGTATCCAACACAGATTTTTGGAGAAGGGGGTGGTTTATGAAAAACAAACTTGATCACGAACACACCATAGCGGTCAGGTGACAACCTGGTAATACTTCCGAGAAAATATTCGGAAAATTACGAACCACCAATATGTTATTAAGCTCGAAAACAATCTTGTTTCCGAAGCAAGATGATGTGATCAATTAAGCAAGGGATTGAAACCCTAACTCATTGATCGAAGAGTGCACCAGAAATAAGGACTAGGTAGCACGAACAGTCTTAGAATGATGATTCAAGAACCAACACGCTAAGAATGAAATTATTGTCCTTTAACTACCAAGCAACAAGGTTGCTAGGAGTATTGATTTCACACATCACGATTCACTTGTCGACAGTCCGGTTGCAACAACACGGGAACCGAGAAATGAATAATGATGGAGAGAAGTATCACTGTGTCAAGAGTTCATAGGATGGTGTGCAATTCCCATGACATTCTTGATATAAAGATGGTAATACTCCAAAGTAGAACAGAGTAAAAGCAAGATTAGCAATTTGATCTGTGGAGTACGACTGCTTTGACCCAATCTTGGAAATGGACAAGGTACTGGAGTTTGTTTCTCCTAGTCATTCCGGAATAGAATGGCTTGACGGACCACAAGAGTAATAGGAATGCACGCATACTCTTGACTATCAAATGATAGACGAGGGTCAGAAGACAACTAAGAGGGACAACTCAAAAAACATATAATTTTCTGAGTTGTGGATGCATAGATTAGTATGTCGAACCAAGTTCAACATGTTTCTTCCGGATAACCCATGCAGAGAGGTAGGATTGGCAGAGTCACAATTTATGAATGGAGAACTCCTCAAGAGTACTCTAATTGTGATCTTTTGATCCAATAAACATCTCCCATAAGTGGTTCATAGTATTTGGAAGAAGGAAATACCACGGACCTCGAGGACTATCGCAAAGTTACTAATATCCTAAAGGAACTAGCAAACACTATCAACATGAAGTAAGTAGAGTGAATCTCGGGTTCAAGAACCCAAGAATATAATACCTACTACTAAGTAGCATCACGGGATGCTTTCGAGAATAAAGGCCAGAATCATCACACTGGGACACAAATCATGACTAGATTACTAGATGATCCCCTAAGACACCTAGGGTCATAATAAGAACTCCAACATATATGTCAAGGCAACAGAGTACCTCAACTCACCGATTAGTGTGGTTAACCTGGCCCAAAGGAAAATCAAAACGGAAGGAAGGGATTTTGCAAATGCTTCAGACTATTTTAGAAACCTGGGATGACTCGAACAACATAACGGCTGTAAATGCTCAGAAAAGATTTAAGACATTCACAAAATGGTGGCATAACCACTCAGAAGCAGAATATCAAGGTTTCGAGATCAATAGTTAACATACGGAAGTAGTAAAAGCTGAACTGAGATTTGAAACTAACAATTCTATAAGTCTATGGATTAGTAACACGTCATCCTGATAGATAGATGAGAAGGCCTAGTTCTCAATCCCCGTAGAAGAGAAGAGGATGACTCAGATCAGAAGGCCATGAGGTATAAGGAGTAAAAGAGCCTTACGTTCCATCCCACAATCAATTTCCTTACATAACTAAAGCATTTCTAGACACAACTTCGACCAGTTTGGCTTGGTAATCCTACAGGCAGTCAGGCTCTGATACCAAAGCTGTCAGGACCCCGACTCAATGCCACATCGATCTAGCATGTAACACCTCATATCACTTTGCGGCCTCACGCGGTATTCCCACGGGTGTCGCCTTACCTTTGCCCGGGACCGTTTGCGCCTTTTGGCACACGTATATGATAGTGTCGCTAGCATCCATATGATAAGGAGCCCGGGATGACATGGCTAGTCGTAAACCCAAAGTGGCACAAGCTTACACGGACAGGCATCCATGACCCAACATCGAATGTGTCGGTCATCAGCGAGTGAATCCAGGCTGTAGCACTAGGCTAGCAGGACTCCGGTGAACCGGGCTGTAGCGGGCTAACAGGACTCCGGTATTCATCGCGTGACATTTCCCCGAAGGGACAGACACAGGAACGAAGAAGGACACATGCCGGCCAGCCTAAGTGTTCCGGAGCAGTAGCGAGCTACCATGGCTCAGTGGATGCACTGGAGACATTTCCCGGTAAGAGAGGCTACTAAGGATAAACAACTAGATAGTCAGATCCCACACATACCAAGCATTTCAATAACATACACACAATATGCTCGATATGTGCAAATACAACATGGAATCACAACATGACTCTACAACTCAAGTATTTTATTCAATAGGCTCCAAGGAGCGAGATATTACAATCATGGGTCTCATGACCCGACATTCAGAGCATACAAGTCAAAGCACAAGCGGAAGCTATCATGTCTGAGTACAGACATCTATAAATGAAAAAGGCTGAGAAGCCTGACTATCTACCAGATCCTGCCGAGGGCACAAGATCGTAGCTGAGGTAACAAGCTAAACGTCGAAGTCCACGTGGAACTACTAGCGAGACCGAAGTCTCTCTGCAAAAACATAAAATAGGCAAACATGAATACAAATGTACCCAGCAAGACTTACATCAGAACTAACGACATATGCATCATTATCAACAAAGGGATGGTGGGGGTTTAACTGCAGCAAGCCAGCTTTGACTCGGTGGCTATCCTGAACTACGACTGCAAGTAACTCTTTTGAGGTGGCGCACACGAGTCCACATATTCACCATATCAATAGACCACTATGGATCCGTTCCCGTCTCCCTACGAGAACGCCATCCATAGCACTCACGCTTATCTTGCGTATTTTAGAGTATCCACTTTCACTTGTCTATGAACTGTATAGGCAACCCAGAAGTCCTTTACCGCGGACACGGCTATTCGAATAGATCATATTAACCCTGCAGGGGTGTACTTCTTCACACACGCTCTCACCACTTACCGCCGTTTACACGACATGTACTCGGCAACCTTCAAGCGGAAGCCCAGCGAGGGTGTCGGCCACGACCTGACTAACCACACAAGTCTCTCGTCCAGGTTTATCGCCTATTCGGGTTCCATCCGCAAGGAGATCTGGCCGGGGTGTCGCTCACGGCCCCAAACGATGTGTGCAGGGTTCCCAAGTCCACCATCCGGGTGCCACTTGGTACACCGGGCCACTATGCCTAGTCTGTCCCAAGCCCATCTGTACCGGGTGCCACTTGGTAGACTACTAACACTACCTACAAACACCAGAAACTAGTTGCAACTCCTGGACAGAGATCAAGTTGATTAATAAGTCGAGAGAGCTTGGAGCGCCCGGAGCCCAATGTGTGGTAGTAGCTGTTCATGGATCACAAACACAGAACTCAGTTCCTGAGGACGGCTGCAATGAGACAACACACCATGTACTCCTACATGGCCTCTCACCGCTACCTTTACCAAATTGTGTTCATACACTTAGCTCACACATAGTAGGACATGTTCACACACCTCCGATTCATTCCCGATGAATCAAACCTGACTCAACTCTAAGCAGTAGCAGGCATGACAAACAAGCATGAATGAGTAGGCACATCAGGGCTCAAACAACTCCTACTCATGCTAGTGGGTTTCATCTATTTACTGTGGCAATGACAGGTCATGCAGAGGATAAAGGGGTTCAGCTACCGCAGCAAGTAACAAATGACTCGTTGTTGTCCTAATGCAGTAAAAGAGAGCAGGGCGAGAGAGTAGGATTGTATTGGAATGAACAAGGGGTTTTGCTTGCCAGGCACTTCTGAAGATAACATTGAGTCTTCATCAGTGTCAACGATCACATCATCGGTACAGCGTCTACCGAGGGGGAACAACACCGACAAACACAGAAGAAACACGATCAATGCAATGCACAGTATGATGCATGCTATGACATGGCAATATGAATGTGTTTTGGGCTAATGCATCTAGCAACAAGTTAAATGGGGTTGGTTTGAACACTAGGTTCAAATTCAAACTCCATATGTGAGAGTTTAAATGCCATTTAATTGATTTGACCTGATCAGCAGGTATAAGTTGTTCTAACATGCATGAAAATGGTATAGATGGATAGATTGGATTTTTCTGATCATTTTTCATATATAACTTGTTTGATTTGGAGCTACGGTTGATTTTCTATGATTTTTAGAAGTTTTGGCTATTTCCTGGAATTTCCTGATTTATTTTTAAACCAGAAAGTCACTTATTGTGTCAGCACTATGTCATGCTTGCGTCAGCAAGTCAACAGCGCTGACCAGGTCAAACCTGACCAGTGGGGTCCACTGGTCAGTCTCATAGGCCTGCGTTGGTCACTGACGTGTAGGGCCAGTCAAGGGCCAGGTCAGCATGGTCAACGCTGACGTGTGGGTCCCGCTTGGTTTAAAAAAAACTGAACAGAAATTAAACTGGTGTTAGTTAAGGGCATGGGCCTAGTAGTCAGTGAGAGAGGAAGTTAGTTAGCCTCGTCATTAGCAGTTAATGGCGTTGCCATGTCGGCTTGCCGACGTTCAGCCGGCGACGACCAAAACTGCGGCGGGAGCTCGCCGGAGTGGCGGTGCGAGCGGTTTGGGCCAAGCCAAGGGCACTAGAGGGTTGCCCTTGCTCGCGCGCATCCAAAGGAGGCACGCATGAGGCACGGGGTGGCCGGAGCTCGCCGGAGTGGCGGCCGCGGCGGCTGCCGGAGCTACGGGTTCGAGCGGCGCGAGGCCACATAGGACGGGAGGGCTGGCTAAGGGGCTCACCGAGCTCCTGAAGATGCTAGGAGCACGGTGCCGTGCTCGGTTTCGAGCCTTACTGGCTGCAGTGACGGCGGCGACATCGCCGGCGGCGTGGGGTTCTCGGCCAAGACAGGGCTATGGCCTAGAGGTCGAAAGAGACCAGGGGAGAAGGGGAGGTCGACTCGGGGGCTCACCGTGAGTCCGTTTGGAGGGTCAGTGGGCTCGAGGGCGGCCGGAGTGCAGCGAATCGACAGCGAGGGGCTCGGGTGCTCGAGGTTGGAGATGACCACGATGACGATGAAGCAGGGCCTCCTGGCATCTTGTAGTTTGATTGGGAGGACGAGGAGGTTCCTGCGGTTCTTCTGGACTCGGTGGAAGGGTGAGGGTTGCCCGGTGGCCGCGGTGGTGCTCGTCGACGGCGGCGGGTGTGTTCGGTGGCTGCATGCGAGAGAGCCATAGGAGGAGAGGAGCTCGGGGAGAGAGTGAGAGGCCTGGGGGGGTGCGTGGCTGTCTCCGTGGCGCTGGAAGGGCCTCGAGGGCGTGAGGCAGGCAGGGAGGAGGCCACGGCGTCGCCAGCGCTCGCCACCGAGCTGCTTCGGGGCGAGGGGAGGAAGACGACAGGAAAAGGTGGGCTGGGCCGCGCTGGGCCGGTCCTGTTGGGCCACCAGGTGAGCGTTAGGTAGTCCTTCTCTCTCTCTCTTTCTTTTATTTTCTGTTTTCTATTTTTTTGCAGATGTTTGGCTTTATTAAAAATACTAAAATGTTTCCAAAAATCCCGCAAATAATTGTGGGCTCGGTTGGGATTATTCCTAATAGCCCACACTTAAGTTCAGAATTATTTGAGCATTTAAAATATTTAATAGCATTTAAATGCCCAAATGCAAGTAGAGTATGATTTAGTTCAGAGCCCAATATGTCCTGCAAAAATATAAACCATTTTTGGTAGATGTTTTCACCTCAAACCAGAAATGTTGAACATTTTTAGAGGGCATTTTGAGTTCAAAGAAAAAGATTTTATTTTGACCCTAGTTGAATTCATTTGGTGCTAGGGTTTAAGCATCCCCATTTCAAGTTTAACTGAAATTTAAACATGATGCAACACATGACTAGCTAGCTTAGAGCAAACCAGAAGCTAGGGATGTGACAACTCACCCCTACTAAACAAGAATCTCGTCCCGAGATTCAGCCGTAGCGTAAGATGAAGGGGAAACGCAAACTAACATAATCTTCATGATCCAGGTGGCACTCCATCAGAACGTTGAATCGACCACCATCTTGTCTCATCGTCTTGCTCTGAGAACTCCAACTAACATAACAAGAAGAGGAAAGGAAAACTCTAGAAAAATCGATCTTCTTGAAGACCGAACAACTCAGGGTCAAATCATGGGATGAGACATTGACACATCTCTCGAGCTGAGACACGAAGCATACATCTGAAGAAATGGAGTGAGACAAATGACGAGGGCTCGCTAGGTAGACAACAATTCCAGACTTAAGAATGTGGTGATCGGTTGTCAACGTAGCGAGGAGTTGAATTGCCATGATACCATAATGGGGCACCTTAGGGAATGTGACTCGTAGGAATATCCCTTAAGTGGCAAAAAGAATTACCTTTGATTTAGAGATCATTGAAACTCTTTATACCGGCTTAAGGCAAATCACAAATGATCATTTGGAGGGGTTCAGTAGAATGGCATACCCGGATTAGAATGGATAATGTGGATTACCTTGTTGAAAACAACACATGGGATGATTCTAGTAACTGAGGAGAAGCTCAACAGTAGAGAGTGAGTCCACTGTTTGAAAGTTATAGCATAGGCGAGGAAGCTGAGAGCAAACCCAGTTAGTGCCGATGATAACACCTAGCGCTTGCACGTGCTCTCAAGAACTTGAGCATCTCCATATTCATCAAGGTTTTACCAACATCCGTGTCAAGGATCCTGGCAACACAACATACTACCATGATGGATAGTGATGGACGATGCAGATGCATAGGAAGATAACAGCTTCTCAAATTTCACCTTAGCGAGACCAAGGGAACAGAATCTGGATGATCGACCGAGAGACATTTAGCACTCTGCTACTAATGTTCTCCTTGATGTTCTAGTGCAACCCATTAATTAAAATGGTTTGGTTCCCAGAACATCAAGTAAAAGGTCGGACTTCGGGAGCACAAAAGAAAATCCATAAGGAACATCTAAGGAGTAAATCCTATGAAGTCCTTATGGGGAGGTGGCCAACTTCCTCAATCAAGATACTACAATAATAGGTCTTCCGGCTGGGTGTGTTGGCCACGACATCCACTTTACCGGTTATCGAGAGACCAATATTATAGTTCTTGGGAAATGTTCAAACCATCATATCTGCCTGAGATTGAGATCTGGTTGGTGTCAGGATATTCCAGATTCATCGAGTCTAGAAAGAAAAAGAAAGTTTGCAACACAAATCGACGAGATGATGTTGCGAGATTCTCGGGAAATGAACTACGATAGCAAGCTCCAAAACATGAGCTAGTTCTGCTACACATATGTGAACACGTTGTCCCAGACAAACATTATCACATGGTAGTCTTACAATAAAACACTACCGAGTTCAGGTGGGGAACCATCATTAATGACATCGAAGTCTCCACGCGTGGAAGTCCAAAGAGTTCACCTTGGACAGACTCCTTTATCTTTGAACAACTCAATCAGTGGCTTGGTGTGCTAGGATATACATATGGAATGAGGATGATCAGTCTAACAGACCACAGAATTCTTCGCACGTGCATGACTGACTTGGGATGATTCCAAAGGAGGTAAAACAAGCCTTCTCAAATTCATGGCGGCAACTTGCATCAAGTGCACATGAATTAGAGGGACTCACTTCTTTTGTCCAAACATATGCTTCATGAACGAGTCATGAAGATAATGATTATAAAAGTTTCCAATACTAGCTTGATGTTCAACAAAATTAAGGAAAAGGTAAGGGTGTTGTCGATGGGCTCAACAACAATTTATCCAGGTTTCCATGAAGATGGAATTCCATAATTATGTGAACACGGTGATAGCATTAGTCAGACCAAAAGATATAATGGTGTATGCTCGAGGGATCAACCACGAGTAAGACAACATTAAGAACATCGTTGGTTCTGATTTGATTTGACGATAGCCCATAATCAAATCAAGGATTGGATAAGACATAGCACCGACAACTGATCACGAGGATCAATCGATGAAGATATCATATTTCTTCAACAAACACACAAACGCAAGGATATCCCTTTGGAAATGAACTAAGGGGGGACAAGCTTTCATCTCCCAACTCTCCAAGTTGTTGTTCAGTTTACCAACTAGCTCAGGGTATCCAACACAGATTTTTGGAGAAGGGGGTGGTTTATGAAAAACCAACTTGATCACGAACCCAACATAGCGGTCATGTGACAACCTGGTAATACTTCCGAGAAGATATTCGGAAAATTACGAACCACCAATATGTTATTAAGCTCGAAAACAATCTTGTTTCCGAAGCAAGATGATGTGATCAATTAAGCAAGGGATTGAAACCCTAACTCATTCATCGAAGAGTGCACCAGAAAGAAGGACTAGGTAGCACGAACAGTCTTAGAATGACGATTCAAGAACCAACACGCTAAGAATGAAATTATTGTCCTTTAACTACCAAGAAACAAGGTTGCTAGGAGTATTGATTTCACACATCACGATTCACTTGTCGACATTCCGATTGCAACAACACGGAACCGAGAAATGAATAATGATGGAGAGAAGTATCACTGTGTCAAGAGTTCATAGGATGGTGTGCAATTCCCATGATATTCTTGATATAAAGATGGTAATACTCCAAGGTAGAACAGAGCAAAAGCAAGATTAGCAATTTGATCTGTGGAGTACGACTGCTTTGACCCAATCCTGGAAATGGACAAGGTACTGGAGTTTGTTTCTCCTAGTCATTCCGGAATAGAATGGCTTGACGGACCACAAGAGTAATAGGAATGCACGCATACTCTTGACTATCAAATGATAGACGAGGGTCAGAAGACAACTAAGAGGGACAACTCAAAGAACATATAATTTTCTGAGTTGTGGATGCATAGATTAGTATGTCGAACCAAGTTCAACATGTTTCTTCCGGATAACCCATGCAGAGAGGTAGGACTGGCAGAGTCACGATTTATGAATGGAGAACTCCTCAAGAGTACTCTAATTGTGATCTTTTGATCCAAGAAACATCTCCCATAAGCGGTTCATAGTATTTGGAAGAAGGAAATACTACGGACCTCGAGGACTATCGCAAAGTTACTAATATCCTAAAGGAACTAGCAAACACTATCAACATGAAGTAAGTAGAGTGAATCTTGGGATCAAGAACCCAGGAATAGAATACCTACTACTAAGTAGCATCACGGGATGCTTTCAAGAATAAAGGCCAGAATCATCACACTGGGACACAAATCATGGCTAGATTACTAGATGATCCCCTAAGACACCTAGGGTCATAATAAGAACTCCAACATATATGTCAAGGCAACAGAGTACCTCAACTCACCGATTAGTGTGGTTAACCTGGCCCAAAGGAACGTCGAAACGGAAGGAAGGGATTTTGCAAATGCTTCAGACTATTTTAGAAACCTGGGATGACTCGGACAACATCACGGCTGTAAATGCTCAGAAAAGATTCAAGACATTCACAAAATGGTGGCATATCCACTCAGAAGCACAATATCAAGGTTTCGAGATCAATAGTTAACATACGGAAGTAGTAAAAGCTGAACTGAGATTTGAAACTAACAATTCTATAAGTCTATGGATTAGTAACACGTCATCCTGATAGATAGATGAGAAGGCCTAGTTCTTAATCCCCGTAGAAGAGAAGAGGATGACTCAGATCAGAAGGCCATGAGGTATAAGGAGTAAAAGAGCCTTACGTTCCATCCCACAATCAATTCCCTTACATAAGTAAAGCATTTCTAGACACAACTTCGACCAGTTTGGCTTGGTAATCCTACAGGCAGTCAGGCTCTGATACCAACGCTGTCAGGACCCCAACTCAATGCCACACCGATCTAGCATGTAACACCTCATATCACTTTGCGGCCTCACGCATGGTATTCCCACGGGTGTCGCCTTACCTTTGCCCGGGACCATTTGCGCCTTTTGGCACACGTATATGATAGTGTCGCTAGCATCCATATGATAAGGAGCCCCGGGCTGACATGGCTAGTCGTAAACCCAAAGTGGCACAAGCTTACAGGGACAGGCATCCATGACCCAGCATCGAACGTGTCGGTTATCAGCGAGTGAATCCAGGCTGTAGCACTGGGCTAGCAGGACTCCGGTGAACCGGGCTGTAGCGGGCTAACAGGACTCCGGTATTCATCGCGTGACATTTCCCCGAAGGGACAGACACAGGAACGAAGAAGGACACATGCCGGCTAGCCTAAGTGTTCCGGAGCAGTAGCAAGCTACCATGGCTTAGTGGAAGCACTAGGAGACATTTCCCGGTAAGAGAGGCTACTAAGGATAAACAACTAGATAGTCAGATCCCACACATACCAAGCATTTCAATAACATACACACAATATGCTCGATATGTGCAAATACAACATGGCATCACAACATGACTCTACAACTCAAGTATTTTATTCAATAGGCTCCAAGGAGCAAGATATTACAATCATGGGTCTCATGACCCGACATTCAGAGCATACAAGTCAAAGCACAAGCGGAAGCTATCATGTCTGAGTACAGACATCTATAAATGAAAAAGGCTGAGAAGCCTGACTATCTACCAGATCCTGCCGAGGGCACAAGATCGTAGCTGAGGTAACAAGCTAAACGTCGAAGTCCACGCGGAACTACTAGCGAGACCGAAGTCTCTCTGCAAAAACATAAAATAGGCAAACGTGAGTACAAATGTACCCAACAAGACTTACATCAGAACTACTACATATGCATCATTATCAACAAAGGGATGGTGGGGGTTTAACTGCAGCAAGCCAGCTTTGACTCGGTGGCTATCCTGAACTACGACTGCAAGTAACTCTTTTGAGGTGGCGCACACGAGTCCACATATTCACCATATCAATACACCACTATGGATCCGTTCCCATCTCCCTACGAGAACGCCATCCATAGCACTCACTTGTCTATGAACTGTATAGGCAACCCAGAAGTCCTTTACCGCGGACACGGCTATCCGAATAGATCATATTAACCCTGCAGGGGTGTACTTCTTCACACACGCTCTCACCACTTACCGTCGTTTACACGACATGTACTCGGCAACCTTCAAGCGGAAGCCCAGCGAGTGTGTCAGCCACGACCTGACTAACCACACAAGTCTCTCGTCCAGGTTTATCGCCTATTCGGGTTCCATCCGCAAGGAGATCCGGCCGGGGTGTCGCTCACGGCCCCAAACGATGTGTGCAGGGTTCCCAAGTCCACCATCCGGGTGCCACTTGGTACACCGGGCCACTGTGCCTAGTCTGTCCCAAGCCCACCTGTACCGGGTGCCACTTGGTAGACTACTAACACTACCTACAAATACCAGAAACTAGTTGCAACTCCTGGACAGAGATCAAGTTGATTAATAAGTCGAGAGAGCTTGGAGCGCCCGGAGCCCAATGTGTGGTAGTAGCTGTTCATGGATCACAAACACAGAACTCAGTTCCGGAGGACGGCTGCAATGAGACAACCCACCATGTACTCCTACATGGCCTCTCATCGCTACCTTTACCAAATCGTGTTCATACACTTAGCTCACACACAGTAGGACATGTTCACACACCTCCGATTCATTCCCGATGAATCAGACCTGACTCAACTCTAAGCAGTAGCAGGCATGACAAACAAGCATGAATGAGTAGGCACATCAGGGCTCAAACAACTCCTACTCATGCTAGTGGGTTTCATCTATTTACTGTGGCAATGACAGGTCATGCAGAGGATAAAGGGGTTCAGCTACCGCAGCAAGTAACAAATGACTCGTTGTTGTCCTAATGCAGTAAAAGAGAGCAGGGCGAGAGAGTAGGATTGTATCGGAATGAACAAGGGGGTTTTGCTTGCCTGGCACTTCTGAAGATAACATTGAGTCTTCATCAGTGTCAACGATCACATCATCGGTACAGCGTCTACCGAGGGGGAACAACACCGGTAAACACAGAAGAAACACGATCAATGGAATGCACAGTATGATGCATGCTATGACATGGCAATATGAATGTGTTTTGGGCTAATGCATCTAGCAACAAGTTAAATGGGGTTGGTTTGAGCACTAGGTTCAAATTCAAACTCCATATGTGAGAGTTTAAATGCCATTTAATTGATTTGACCTGATAAGCAGGTATAAGTTGTTCTAACATGCATGAAAATGGTACAGATGGATAGATTGGATTTTTCTGATAATTTTTCATATATAACTAGTTTGATTTGGAGCTACGGTTGATTTTCTATGATTTTTAGAAGTTTTGGCTATTTCCTGGAATTTCCTGATTTATTTTTAAACCAGAAAGTCACTTATTGCATCAGGACTGTGTCATGCTTGCGTCAGCAAGTCAACAACACTGACCTGGTCAAACCTGACCAGTGGGGTCCACTGGTCAGTCTCATAGGGCTGCGTTGGTCACTGACGTGTAGGGCCAGTCAAGGGCCAGGTCAGCATGGTCAACGCTGACGTGTGGGTCCCGCTTGGTTTAAAAAAAACTAAACATAAATTAAACTAGTGTTAGTTAAGGGCGTGGGCCCAGTAGTCAGTGAGAGAGGAAGTTAGTTAGCCTCGTCATTAGCAGTTAACGACGTTGCCATGTCGGCTTGCCGGCGTTCAGCCGGCGATGACCAAAACTGCGGCGGGAGCTCGCTGGAGTGGCGCTGCGAGCGGTTTGTGCCAAGCCAAGGGCACCGGAGGGTTGCCCTTGCTCGCGCGCATCCAAAGGAGGCACGCAGGAGGCACGGGGTGGCCGGAGCTCGCCGGAGTGGCGGCCGCGGCGGCTGCCGGAGCTACAGGTTCGAGCGGCGCGACGCCACAGAGGACGGGAGGACTGGCTAAGGGGCTCACCGAGCTCCTGAAGATGCTAGGAGCACGGTGCCGTGCTCGGTTTCGAGCCTTACTGGCTGCAGTGACGGCGGCGACATCGCCGGCGGCGTGGGGTTCTCGGCCAAGACAGGGCTATGGCCTAGAGGTCGAATGAGACCAGGGGAGAAGGGGAGGACGACTCAGGGGCTCACCGTGAGTCCGTTTGGAGGGTCAGTGGGATCGAGGGCGGCCGGAGTGCAGCGAATCGACGGTGAGGGGCTCGGGTGCCCGAGGTTGGAGATGACCGCGATGACGATGAAGCAGGGCCTCCTGGCGTCTTGTAGTTCGATTGGGAGGACGAGGAGGTTCCTGCGGTTCTTCTGGACTCGGCGGAAGGGTGAGGGGTGCCCGGTGGCCGCGGTGGTGCTCGTCGGTGGGGGCAGGTGTGTTCGGTGGCTGCGTGCGAGAGAGCCAGAGGAGGAGAGGAGCTCAGGGAGAGAGTGAGAGGCCTGGGGGGGTGCGTGGCTGTCTCCGTGGCGCTAGAAGGGCCTCGAGGGCGTGAGGCAGGCAGGGAGGAGGCCACGACGTCGCCAGCGCTCGCCATCGAGCTGCTTCGGGGCGAGGGGAGGAAGACGACAGGAAAAGGTGGGCTGGGCCGCGCTGGGCAGGTCCTGTTGGGCCACCAGGTGAGCGGCAGGTAGTCCTTCTCTCTCTCTCTCTCTTTTATTTTCTGTTTTCTATTTTTCTGCAGATGTTTGGCTTTATTAAAAATACTAAAACGTTTCCAAAAATCCTGCAAATAATTGTGGGCTCGGTTGGGATTATTCCTATTAGCCCACACTTAAGTTCAGAATTATTTGAGCATTTAAAATATTTAATAGCATTTAAATGCCCGAACGCAAATAGAGTATGATTTAGTTCAGAGCCCAATATGTCCTGCAAAAATATAAACCATTTTTGGTAGATGCTTTCAGCTCAAACCAGAAATGTTGAACATTTTTAGAGGGCATTTTGAGTTCAAAGAAAAAGATTTTATTTTGACCCTAGTTGAATTCATTTGGTGCTAGGGTTTAAGCATCCCCATTTCAAGTTTAACTAAAATTTAAACATGATGCAACACATGACTAGCTAGCTCAGAGAAAACCAGAAGCTAGAGATGTGACAACTCACCCCTACTAAACAAGAATCTCGTCCCGAGATTCAGCCGTAGGGTAAGATGAAGGGGAAACGCAAACTAACATAATCTTCATGATCCTGGTGGCACTCCATCAGAACGTTGAATCGACCACCATCTTGTCTCGTCGTCTTGCTCTGAGAACTCCAACTAACATGACAAGAAGAGGAAAGGAAAACTCTAGAAAAATCGATCTTCTCGAAGACCGAACAACTCAAGGTCAAATCATGGGATGAGACATTGACACATCTCTCGAGCTGAGACACGAAGCATACATCTAAAGAAATGGAGTGAGACAGATGACGAGGGCTCGCTAGGTAGACAACAATTCCAGACTTAAGAATGTGGTGATCGGTTGTCAACGTAGCGAGGAGTTGAATTGCCATGATACCATAATGGGGCACCTTAGGGAAGGTGACTCGTAGGAATATCCCTTAAGTGGCAAAAAGAATTACCTTTGATTTAGAGATCATTGAAACTCTTTATACCGGCTTAAGGCAAATCACAAATGATCATTTGGAGGGGTTCAGTAGAATGGCATACCCGGATTAGAATGGATGATGTGGATTACCTTGTTGAAAACAACACATGGGATGATTTTAGTAACTGAGGAGAAGCTCAACAGTAGAGAGTGAGTCCACTGTTTGAAAGTTATAGCATAACGGAGGAAGCTAAGAGCAAACCCAGTTAGTGCCGATGATAACACCTAGCGCTTGTGCATGCTCTCAAGAACTTGAGCATCTCCATATTCATCAAGGTTTTACCAACATCCGTGTCAAGGATCCTGGCAACACAACATACTACCATGATGGATAGTGATGGACGATGCAGATGCATAGGAAGATAACATCTTCTCAAATTTCACCTTAGCGAGACCAAGGGAACAGAATCTGGATGATCGACCGAGAGACATTTAGCACTCCGCTACTAATGTTCTCCTTGGTGTTCTAGTGCAACCCATTAATTAAAATGGTTTGGTTCCCAAAACATCAAGTAAAAGGTCGGACTTCGGGAGCACAAAAGAAAATCCATAAGGAACATCTAAGGAGTAAATCCTATGAAGTCCTTATGGGGAGGTGGCCAACTTCCTCAATCAAGATACTACAATAATAGGTCTTCCGGCTGGGTGTGTTGGCCACGACATCCACTTTACCGGTTATCGAGAGACCAATATTATAGTTCTTGGGAAATGTTCAAACCATCATATCTGCCTGAGATTGAGATCTGGCTGGTGTCAGGATATTCCAGATTCATCGAGTCTAGAAAGAAAAAGAAAGTTTGCAACACAAATCGACGAGATGACGTTGCGAGATTCTCGGGAAATGAACTACGATAGCAAGCTCCAAAACATGATCTGGTTCTGCTACACACATGTGAACACGTTGTCCCAGACAAACATTATCACATGGTAGTCTTACAATAAAACACTACCGAGTTCAGGTGGGGAACCATCATTAATGACATCGAAGTCTCCACGCGTGGAAGTCCAAAGAGTTCACCTTGGACAGACTCCTTTATCTTTGAACAACTCAATCAGTGGCTTGGTGTGCTAGGATATACATATGGAATGAGGATGATTAGTCTAACAGACCACAGAATTCTTCGCACGTGCATGACTGACTTGGGACGATTCCAAAGGAGGTAAAACAAGCCTTCTCAAATTCATGGCGGCAACTTGCATCAATTGCACATGAATTAGAGGGACTCACTTCTTTTGTCCAAACATATGCTTCACGAACGAGTCATGAAGATAATGATTATAAAAGTTTCCAATACTAGCTTGATGTTCAACAAAATTAAGGAAAAGGTAAGGATGTTGTCGATGGGCTCAACAACAATTTATCCAGGTTTCCATGAAGATGGAATTCCATAATTATGTGAACACGGTGATAGCATTAGTCAGACCAAAAGATATAATGGTGTATGCTCGAGGGATCAACCACGAGTAAGACAACATTAAGAACATCCTTGGTTCTGATTTGATTTGACGATAGCCCATAATCAAATCAAGGATTGGATAAGACATAGCACCGACAACTGATCACGAGGATCAATCGATGAAGATATCATCTTTCTTCAACAAACACACAAACGCAAGGATATCCCTTTGGAAATGAACTAAGGGGGGACAAGCTTTCATCTCCCAACTCTCCAAGTTGTTGTTCACTTTACCAACTAGCTCAGGGTATCCAACACAGTTTTTTGGAGAAGGGGGTGGTTTATGAAAAACCAACTTGATCACGAACCCAACATAGCGTTCATGTGACAACCTGGTAATACTTCCGAGAAGATATTCGGAAAATTACGAACCACCAATATGTTATTAAGCTCGAAAACAATCTTGTTTCCGAAGCAAGATGATGTGATCAATTAAGCAAGGGATTGAAACCCTAACTCATTGATCGAAGAGTGCACCAGAAATAAGGACTAGGTAGCACGAACAGTCTTAGAATGATGATTCAAGAACCAACACGCTAAGAATGAAATTATTGTCCTTTAACTACCAAGCAACAAGGTTTCTAGGAGTATTGATTTCACACATCATGATTCACTTGTCGACATTCTGATTGCAACAACACGAGAACCGAGAAATGAATAATGATGGAGAGAAGTATCACTGTGTCAAGAGTTCATAGGATGGTGTGCAATTCCCATGACATTCTTGATATAAAGATGGTAATACTCCAAGGTAGAACAGAGCAAAAGCAAGATTAGCAATTTGATCTGTGGAGTACGACTGCTTTGACCCAATCCTGGAAATGGACAAGGTACTGGAGTTTGTTTCTCCTAGTCATTCCGGAATAGAATGGCTTGACGGACCACAAGAGTAATAGGAATGCACGCATACTCTTGACTATCAAATGATAGACGAGGGTCAGAAGACAACTAAGAGGGACAACTCAAAGAACATAAAATTTTCTTAGTTGTGGATGCATAGATTAGTATGTCGAACCAAGCTCAACATGTTTCTTCCGGATAACCCATGCAAAGAGGTAGGACTGGCAGAGTCACGATTTATGAA
This sequence comes from Triticum dicoccoides, assembly GCF_002162155.2. Taxonomy (NCBI): domain Eukaryota; kingdom Viridiplantae; phylum Streptophyta; class Magnoliopsida; order Poales; family Poaceae; genus Triticum; species Triticum dicoccoides. The sequence goes on from NC_041387.1 coordinate 255,355,896, forward strand.
TGGAGAACTCCTCAAGAGTACTCTAATTGTGATCTTTTGATCCAATAAACATCTCCCATAAGTGGTTCATAGTATTTGGAAGAAGGAAATACCACGGACCTCAAGGACTATCGCAAAGTTACTAATATCCTAAAGGAACTAGCAAACACTATCAACATGAAGTAAGTAGAGTGAATCTCGGGTTCAAGAACCCAGGAATAGAATACCTACTACTAAGTAGCATCACAGGATGCTTTCGAGAATAAAGGCCAGAATCATCACACTGGGACACAAATCATGGCTAGATTACTAGATGATCCCCTAAGACACCTAGGGTCATAATAAGAACTCCAACATATATGTCAAGGCAACAGAGTACCTCAACTCACCGATTAGTGTGGTTAACCTGGCCCAAAGGAACATCGAAACGGAAGGAAGGGATTTTGCAACTGCTTCAGACTATTTTAGAAACCTGGGATGACTCGGATAGCATAATGGCTGTAAATGCTCAGAAAAGATTTAGGACATTCACAAAATGGTGGCATAACCACTCAGAAGCACAATATGAAGGTTTCGAGATCAATAGTTAACATACGGAAGTAGTAAAAGCTGAACTGAGATTTGAAACTAATAATTCTATAAGTCTATGGATTAGTAACACGTCATCCTGAAAGATAGATGAGAAGGCCTAGTTCTTAATCCCCGTAGAAGAGAAGAGGATGACTCAGATCAGAAGGCCATGAGGTATAAGGAGTAAAAGAGCCTTACGTTCCATCCCCCAATCAATTCCCTTACATAACTAAAGCATTTCTAGACACAACTTCGACCAGTTTGGCTTGGTAATCCTACAGGCAGTCAGGCTCTAATACCAAAGCTGTCAGGACCCCGACTCAATGCCACATCGATCTAGCATGTAACACCTCATATCACTTTGCGGGCTCACGCACGGTATTCCCACGGGTGTCGCCTTACCTTTGCCCGGGACCGTTTGCGCCTTTTGGCACACGTATATGATAGTGTCGCTAGCATCCATATGATAAGGAGCCCGGGCTGACATGGCTAGTCGTAAACCCAAAGTGGCACAAGCTTACAGGGACAGGCATCCATGACCCAGCATCGAACGTGTCGGTCATCAGCGAGTGAATCCAGGCTGTAGCACTAGGCTAGCAGGACTCCGGTGAACCGGGCTGTAGCGGGCTAACAGGACTCTGGTATTCATCGCGTGACCTTTCCCCGAAGGGACAGACATAGGAACGAAGAAGGACACATGCCGGCCAGCCTAAGTGTTCCGGAGCAGTAGCAAGCTACCATGGCTCAGTGGAAGCACTAGGAGACATTTCCCGGTAAGAGAGGCTACTAAGGATAAATAACTAGATAGTCAGATCCCACACATACCAAGCATTTCAATAACATACACACAATATGCTCGATATGTGCAAATACAACATGGCATCACAACATGACTCTACAACTCAAGTATTTTATTCAATAGGCTCCAAGGAGCGAGATATTACAATCATGGGTCTCATGACCCGACATTCAGAGCATACAAGTCAAAGCACAAGCGGAAGCTATCATGTCTGAGTACAGACATCTATAAATGAAAAAGGCTGAGAAGCCTGACTATCTACCAGATCCTGCCAAGGGCACAAGATCGTAGCTGAGGTAACAAGCTAAACGTCGAAGTCCACGCGGAACTACTAGCGAGACCGAAGTCTCTCTGCAAAAACATAAAATAGGCAAACGTGAGTACAAATGTACCCAGCAAGACTTACATCAGAACTAACTACATATGCATCATTATCAACAAAGGGATGGTGGGGGTTTAACTGCAGCAAGCCAGCTTTGACTCGGTGGCTATCCTGAACTACGACTGCAAGTAACTCTTTTGAGGTGGCGCACACGAGTCCACATATTCACCATATCAATACACCACTATGGATCCATTCCCGTCTCCCTACGAGAACGCCATCCATAGCACTCACGCTTATCTTGCGTATTTTCGAGTATCCACTTTCACTTGTCTATGAACTGTATAGGCAACCCAGAAGTCCTTTACCGCGGACACGGCTATTCGAATAGATCATATTAACCCTACAGGGGTGTACTTCTTCACACACGCTCTCACCACTTACCGCCGTTTACACGACATGTACTCGGCAACCTTCAAGCGAAAGCCCAGCGAGGGTGTCGGCCACGACCTGACTAACCACACAAGTCTCTCGTCCAGTTTTATCGCCTATTCGGGTTCCATCCGCAAGGAGATCCGGCCGGGGTGTCGCTCACGGCCCCAAGCGATGTGTGCAGGGTTCCCAAGTCCACCATCCGGGTGCCACTTGGTACACCGGGCCACTGTGCCTAGTCTGTCCCAAGCCCACCTGTACCGGGTGCCACTTGGTAGACTACTAACACTACCTACAAACACCAGAAACTAGTTGCAACTCCTGGACAGAGATCAAGTTGATTAATAAGTCGAGAGAGCTTGGAGCGTCCGGAGCCCAATGTGTGGTAGTAGCTGTTCATGGATCACAAACACAGAACTCAGTTCTTGAGGACGGCTGCAATGAGACAACCCACCATGTACTCCTACATGGCCTCTCATCGCTACCTTTACCAAATCATGTTCATACACTTAGCTCACACACAGTAGGACATGTTCACACACCTCCGATTCATTCCCGATGAATCAGACCTGACTCAACTCTAAGCAGTAGCAGGCATGACAAACAAGCATGAATGAGTAGGCACATCAGGGCTCAAACAACTCCTACTCATGCTAGTGGGTTTCATCTATTTACTGTGGCAATGACAGGTCATGCAGAGGATAAAGGGGTTCAGCTACCGCAGCAAGTAACAAATGACTCGTTGTTGTCCTAATGCAGTAAAAGAGAGCAGGGCGAGAGAGTAGGATTGTATCGGAATGAACAAGGGGGTTTTGCTTGCCTGGCACTTCTGTAGATAACATTGAGTCTTCATCAGTGTCAACGATCACATCATCGGTACAGCGTCTACCGAGGGGGAACAACACCGGCAAACACAGAATAAACACGATCAATGCAATGCACAGTATGATGCATACTATGACATGGCAATATGAATGTGTTTTGGGCTAATGCATCTAGCAACAAGTTAAATGGGGTTGGTTTGAACACTAGGTTCAAATTCAAACTCCATATGTGAGAGTTTAAATGCCATTTAATTGATTTGACCTGATCAGCAGGTATAAGTTGTTCTAACATGCATGAAAATGGTACAGATGGATATATTGGATTTTTCTGATCATTTTTCATATATAACTTGTTTGATTTGGAGCTACGGTTGATTTTCTATGATTTTTAGAAGTTTTGGCTATTTCCTGGAATTTCCTGATTTATTTTTAAACCAGAAAGTCAATTATTGCGTCAGCACTGTGTCATGCTTGCGTCAGCAAGTCAACAGCGCTGACCAGGTCAAACCTGACCAGTGGGGTCCACTGGTCAGTCTCATAGGGCTGTGTTGGTCACTGACGTGTAGGGCTAGTCAAGGGCCAGGTCAGCATGGTCAACGCTGACGTGTGGGTCCCGCTTGGTTTAAAAAAACTGAACAGAAATTAAACTAGTGTTAGTTAAGGGCGTGGGCCTAGTAGTCAGTGAGAGAGGAAGTTAGTTAGCCTCGTCATTAGCAGTTAACGACGTTGCCACGTCGGCTTGCCGGCGTTCAGCCGGCGACGACCAAAACTGCGGCGGGAGCTTGCCGGAGTGGCGCAGCGAGCGGTTTGGGCCAAGCCAAGGGCACCAGAGGGTTGCCCTTGCTCGCGCGCATCCAAAGGAGGCACGCGGGAGGCACGGGGTGGCCGGAGCTCGCCGGAGTGGCGGCCGCGGCGGCTGCCGGAGCTACGGGTTCGAGCGGCGCGAGGCCACAGAGGACGGGAGGGCTGGCTAAGGGGCTCACCGAGCTCCTCAGGATGCTAGGAGCATGGTCCCGTGCTCGGTTTCGAGCCTTACTGGCTGCAGTGACGGCGGCGACATCGCCGGCGGCGTGGGGTTCTCGGCCAAGACGGGGCTATGGCCTAGAGGTCGAAAGAGACCAGGGGAGAAGGGGAGGATGACTCGGGGGCTCACCGTGAGTCCGTTTGGAGGGTCAGTGGGCTTGAAGGCGGCCGGAGTGCAGCGAATCGACGGTGAGGGGCTCGGTTGCCCGAGGTTGGAGATGACGATGAAGCAGGGCCTCCTGGCATCTTGTAGTTCGATTGGGAGGACGAGGAGGTTCCTGCGGTTCTTCTGGACTCGGCGGAAGGGTGAGGGGTGCCCGGTGGCCGCGGTGGTGCTTGTCGGCGGCGGCGGGTGTGTTCGGTGGCTGCGTGCGAGAGAGCCAGAGGAGGAGAGGAGCTCGGGGAGAGAGTGAGAGGCCTGGGGGGTGCGTGGCTATCTCCGTGGCGCTGGAAGGGCCTCGAGGGCGTGAGGCATGCAGGGAGGAGGCCACGGCGTCGCCAGCGCTCGCCACCGAGCTGCTTCGGGGCAAGGGGAGGAAGACGACATGAAAAGGTGGGCTGGGCCGCGTCGGGCCGGTCCTGTTGGGCCACCAGGTGAGCGTCGGTAGTCCTCTTTTATTTTCTGTTTTCTATTTTTCTGCAGATGTTTGTCTTTATTAAAAATACTAAAATGTTTCCAAAAATCCTGCAAATAATTGTGGGCTCGATTGGGATTATTCCTAATAGCCCACACTTAAGTTCAGAATTATTTTAGCATTTAAAATATTTAATAGCATTTAAATGCCCAAATGCAAATAGAGTATGATTTAGTTCAGAGCCCAATATGTCCTGCAAAAATATAAACCAGTTTTGGTAGATGCTTTCACCTCAAACGAGAAATGTTGAACATTTTTAGAGGGCATTTTGATTTCAAAGAAAAAGATTTTATTTTGACCCTAGTTGAATTCATTTGGTGCTAGGGTTTAAGCATCCCCATTTCAAGTTTAACTGAAATTTAAACATGATGCAACACATGACTAGCTAGCTCAGAGCAAACCAGAAGCTAGGGATGTGACAAGGCGGGCGCCAGGCGGGCGCCGGCCTGCGCAAAGTCATTGTTTCTTCTTTGGTGCAAAGGGGGCAACCGCAGGTGAGAGTATCAAGCAAACGCAACCATTTCGGTGCAACAAGACCAAGACCAGCAGAACGGCAGAACGGAGGTCATCGTGGAGCCCAAGCCGACGTCATCGTCAGGTCTTTGGCAGGCGAGGACCAACTTTAGTTAGGATAAGTGTACTAGATGTTCCCCTTCAAAATGGCCAATTGTTGGCGCCATTCCCGCTCAATATTTGGGGAGACGCCCAGGGCCTCCACCTATAAATAGGACTAGCCACCCACAGGGTAGGGGGATCGATCCGAGACATCGGCATCTAGAGAGAGAGAAAGAGAGGCGACTGAACTCCCCTAGCAGTTCATCACACCAGCCAAGAACAGACCCTCGCGAGGCTGTTCTTCCTTGTACTGTTCCTCATCAGCCCCAGAGGCAATCCACCACACCACACACTGGAGTAGGGTATTACACCACAATGGTGGCCTGAACCAGTATAAACCTCGTGTCCTCTGTGTTGTTCTTTGTGTAGCTTTAGATCCTTGCAAGGGGATGAAACATGGGTAGGCAGGGGCTGTGATCTCCGCGTGCCCCCCAGAGTTCGAACCTTGAGGGTCTGCCGGAACCCGAAATCCGACAACGGATGATCAGCTTCTTGATTCCTAGTTCTGTTGCAATCCTGAGCCCGATAAGGAGCCCTTCATACTCTGTAGTATTGTTGGTAGCCTTCTCCCACAGGAAATGCATTTGAACGATGTACTTAAGGTGCTCCCTAGTGGGAGCGACAATAAGCACACCAGCTCCTGCACTTTGTCAAAAGAAGGCACCATCAAAGTACATAATGGCATTCTTGGGGCGCTTCCTTTCTGGGAATGACTATCTCCAGTACTTCTTCGTCCGGGGTCGCCAGTGCTCTACTCTGAATAGTTGAGATGCTCTCAAACTTCAAACCAAAGTTGGATAACTCGAAGGCCCACTCCATTATTCCTCCGGTGGCCTCGGGGTTTCTGAGTATGCATTGCAAAGGGAAACGGGTGTAGCAACCTTGGATATCTTGCTATTGGAACTCTCCGGCAAGTCATCAACATGCACAACGCACTCCGAAGAGGTGCACTTCCTGGGTTCCTCGCTGGCGTCCTTGTTAGCTTTCTTCTTTTTCTTGCTTTCCTTGGCGGGAGCAGGAACTTTTGCAGCCTCTGCAGTGACTACTTCCCGGTACATCTTGTCCACGCATATGATTGCGTCTTTCTTGTCCGATGGGATGAAAATGATGCCCATTGGCCCCTGCATCTTTATAGTGTTATAGGCATAGTGGGATGCCGCCATGAATTTGGCCAGGGCTAGGCGACCAAGGATTCCATTGTATGGAAGGGGGAGGTCAACCACATCAAATACGATCTTCTCGGTCCAGTAGTTTAACTCCCCCCCCCGAACGTTACCGGCAGTGTGATCTTCCTCTTAGGATGACTCCTACCAGGGTTGCTCCCTTGGAACGTAATAGTAACCTTGAGTTCTTCATCTTCTATCTGAAATTTGCTGATGACCTTTGGAAAAATCTGATCCAACCTGGCCCCACCATAAACCAACATCTTTATGACTTTGAGGTTGCGGATTGTTGGTGAGACCAACAATGGTAAGCACCCTACCGCGGTGGTGTGGTCAGGGTGATCATCTTCATCAAAGATGATGGGCGTGTGGGACCACTTGAGCGGCTTCCGAGAATCTGCCGCTGGCTCCATGGCATTGACTTCACGCACCCACTTTTAAAGTTGGCGGTGAGAGGAGTGCAAAGATGCAACCCCGTCAATGCATAAGGTGTCAGTGGCTTTCTGAAACTCCTGCTCGCTGGTTTCCTCTTCATCTCCTTCATAACTCTAGTTCTCGCAATCCTTCTTCTCACAGTCTCTGGAGGGTTTCCCTTGATACTGAGGAGCCTTGTCGGGGCAACTTGCTCTGCCTCCTCGACCCTTCCCGCTAGTGCCATCTTGGTCTGTGTCCTTATCACGCTTCTCGTACTCAGCACTCTCCTTCTCGACGAGTTGCTCAACCTATTGACACTCGTAAAGATCGTGGCCTTCAGTCGATGGATCTTGCAGTACGGCCCATCACCCTTCCTAGCTTTCTCGGCAGCCGTGGCTTCCCAGCAATCAGTGCACGCGGCAGCTTCCATGGCAGGGGCCTTGGTCTTGGCTTCTTGCCGGTACTAGGTGTGCTCGATCCTTGTTGGGCTTATTGTTCTTCTTCTTCTGGTTAGTAGTGTCATCGTCGTCCTCTGAGTCAATGTCGACGCCATCATCTTCACCGGGGAGCTGCCTCCCCTCTACGAAGGCACACTTATCCACCAGAGTGTACAGCTCATTGACAGTCTTGGGTAGCCGCATGTTCATTTTGGAATGTATCCTAAGGTTGCACACGCTGGACTGGAATGCAGCTATCACAGCTGCCGGGTGGATTTCTGGAGTGTTCCTGTGCACTCGACTGAACGTCTGCATGTACTTTCGCAGACTTTCTCCTTCCTTCTATGGGAGGAGTTGCAAGTCGTTGGGCCGCCCAGGTTCTTGATGCCCCCCCGTGAAGGCACCCACGAACTCAAGGCACATGTCAGCCCAGGTTGAGATGGAGTTCTCTGGAAGGTGCATCAGCCAAGACCTCACATTTGGCATGACTGCCAAAGGGAAGTAGTTGGCAAACACCTTCTCATCTCTACCCTAGGCAGCCTAAACAGCGATAGTGTAGATGCTCAAAAACTCTGTTGGGTTCAATCTTCCATCGTACTTCTCTAGTATTTCTGGCTTCAATTTGCGAGCAGATGGCCAACGGACTCCCTGTAGCTGGCGAGTGAAGGCAGGGCACCCAACCTCGAAAGGCAGGTACCCACTCTCACCGGGCATGGGCTTGTCGACGTCGGGGCCATTCTGCATATCAGAGTGGCGGCACATTTCGCGGCATCGTTCGATGGTGACGCGTGCGCCTTCCCTCCGCCTGTCTTCCAGGACTCGCCGTTGGTCCCGACGCGCTCGAGGATTGGATGAATACGTTGCTGGGCTCTTGGTCGCATGGTTTTGACTACGGCCCTTGCACTGGTTGCCGCAGATGTGATTGCACTATGGGGGTGGCTCCTCCGGTACGGCCAGTGGCTCGGGCCATTGTCGCCGCCTGTGTAGGTCGTGACGGGTCCGCTCGCCATGATCCTCCCGCCTTGGCGTAACCAATCAACCTATGAAGTGTGCCTCTCCACTCATCCATCTGATCAGCCGCCAACGGGAATCTCAACAGGACTTGGGCCGCGCCATGGCCTCCGAAGTAGTGCTCATCATGGATGTCGATGTAGACCTTAAGGTCGTCCGGCTCCTGGCGGTGCCAGCTAGTGGTAGCACCATGCTCTCATTGCCGTCAGCCAGTCGCCATGGTGGCATGGTGACGAGGTGGATGTGTTCGAGGATCGGCGGCTCCGTTCGGCGCATTGGCTCGGTCAGCTCGTCCTGGGGGATGCGCGTGCCATGCGGCCGCACCTGCAGTGGGGGCAGCCAGAGGGTTGCGGTTTGCCACAGGGCGAGCGTGGTCGCTGCTGCTACATCCTTCGGTGGGGTAGAGAAGTGGAGACAGAATATTCTCTCCACCCGCACGCTATGGACCGTGGCCGCTGGGATGCTTTTGGTGTTGCCCTTCTTTGGTGCCTCCTGCTCCCGTTTCGGCCTCAGGGGAGGTGGCTACGACGCCGCCTGCATCGGCCACGCCCCCCGCCGCGTCCATGTCCCTGTGTGTCCCCGTAGCCCCGACGGACTCAGCAGCCGCGAGCGGAGGGGCCTTCGAGGTGGACGGGTGAGCTGCAGCACCGGGCTTCTTCTTGGGCACCATGGATGATGAAGCCATCAATGAAGAAAATGATGATGAATATGACACGCTGCATACACTCTCGGGTTCGTGCAAGTGCTCCCCCCTACCTGGCGTGCCAAAGATGTCATGGGAAAACATGGCCACTTATGGGGCCATCGACCCCTTGTGGATCGGCAGGGGGAAGAGCACATTGCACAAAGAGCAGAGGGTGCGGAGCAGCATAGCAGCGATCACACGTGCAGATTTACCCAGGTTCGGGCCGCCGCGAGGCGTAAAACCCTACTCCTGCTTTGGTGGATTGATGAGGAGACCGTGGTGGAGGTGCAGTGCTTTAGCCCGGAAAGGTTGCCTCGGGGCGAGAGCAGCTACACGCGTACAAGATTACAAGGGTACAAATCCTTTCTAAGGTTGCCACGGCCCTCCTTTTATAGAGAAAGGGGTCACCACAATGGCAAATCAGTCATTACATACTGATTATATAGCAATCAATGCTACCATACCTAACTCTACGGATAGGACAAGGTGCATTAAATGCACCACTTAGTGTCACATCGTAGCGCAGCCCGGCAAGCCTTGTCGAGCCATTCGGCCGCTTTCTCGCCCGCCTGCATGACATGTCTCTGGATGGGTGTCATTTGGAGGCGATTTCCTTTGGAAGTGGCTGCCACGTGCCAAATAAAAGCAACTTATCCACTTGGGAGCTCGACACCACACCGATCGGTGACTTGCGTTGCTGTGAGGTGGAGCGGTGGAGCCTTGGCGGGGTAGTCCACCCTCAGTGTCCCCTGCAAGCTTGCCGAGGAAGTCTTGAGACTTGTCTTCGGGGCAACCTTGACCCCGCCGGGCTCTCCTGCCAGGCAAGGGAGGTTTTTCCTTAGTGGTGTCTTTCTCCTTTAGCTTGACTTGGATCTTCTTGATCCGCCCTTTGATTTCTCAAATAGCTATCTCTTATGCTTGGTCTAGTCTTGGATGCTGTAACCTTACTCTAGACCATGTGTACAGTCTAGACAACACACCGGGGGTTTGTTGCACCGACCCCTTTATAGTGCCAAAATGTGTCTAGCCTAAGCACGAAGAAAGTTAGAGCGACTTCTCTCTTTTATTTTGTGCTCCTATCAACCATTCGGCAGAGGCTGAAATACCCTTGCATGAAAAATAGTGAGAGTATGGGTGAAGTGTGTGTAGAACTTGTGCACTGTAAATGTAGCAGATAGTAGGTGGCTGAAAAATAAATTACAGCAGACATATGATAGCTCTACAAAATTACATGGCAAACAAAATTAGATTCTACTTCTTATGATTTCGTAATATATGAGCATAGGGATGGCTGGGAAATGCAGGTAATCCTCTAGAATACCACAACATGTGGTCCTATCAAATTAACAGTCGACCAAAAATAAATTGGTCGGTCAATATTTTTATGAATCCTCCGATCTACAAGGAATGGGCAGATGGCCATTGTCTACCTCCCACCAGTCACTGTTGACGATCTTTCTTGAACCACCAGCGACCATCCACTAAAAAAATACACTACCGTGATGATACGTGTTTGTCACAGTAGGTCACGGTTTTTGTCATGCATGTACATCCATGATGATTTTATGACACAATCAATTTAGTCATACCTGTGTTGTCGTAGAAGTGTTCGATGACATTACCAAAATTATCATCACGGAAGTGTCCACTTCCATGTTGATAAATCGCGCGTCATAGAAGTTCTTTCGTCAAGGGTGACCGACACGTGGCATCCATCGTAATGGGTCGCCGTTAAGCTATCAAGTTGTGGTTTGGATCCGGTAACCCATTAACAGCCCCAACCAATGGGGAGTTTCCACGTGTAAAATTGTCAATGGCCAGAGGAACCACGTGTCGGCTCACCGTTGGGATAGGTGTCATCCACTCATTGGACCAAAAGCGCCTATGATACATCGACACGTGTGACGGACCAAGAGAGGCCCATTCCGGTGAAAAGGCCGGCCCGTTTGACTTGGTCAAAAGGTAGCGGGCCAGCCCACGGAATGCATGTTAATGACATGTTCGCATATAGCCCATTTACAGCCCGCTAAGTCATGGCCCGTTACGACGTATCTGAATTAGGCCCAGTAGCATCATCTGGGCCATCCAATATGATTCCACCCTGTTGTAACTTCCGGCCCATGTATGGCCCTTGACATCTTTCGGCCCATATGAGGCCCTTTGTAACTCTTGGCCCATTAACGGTCCATGGTGAAACTGGACCGTAATGAACAATGTTACCTTTCATTGGGCCGTTTATACCCATTAATGACCCATTATTTCATTGGGCCGTTTCCAGCCCGTGTTATCTTTTAGCCTTCTCATGGCCCATCTATTCTTGGGCTCATTTCCAGCATTCGGTTGCTTACTATGACGAAATGCAAAATGACAAGAGGCACAATGCAATGTAAACAATGATGATCATGATGCAAGAAAAAATATGACAAAGTACTCAACATGGTTATGGCATAAACATGTAGGAATGAAATATGTGAAACAATTATGATAAAGCAACAACCATAATGAACATACAACAATGCTACTTCTTGTGCTTGTGTTGGTTTTTCCCTTGAAGAGGAAAGGGTGATGCAGCAAAGTCGAGATAAGTATTTCCCTCAGTTAGAGAACCAAGGTATCAATCCAGTAGGAGAAAACACACAAATCACCAATACCTGCACAAACAATCAAACAACTTGCACCCAACGTGATAAAGGGGTTGTCAATCCCTTCACGGTTACATGCAAAAGTGAGATCCAATAGAGATAGATGAAACTAAACAAAAGATGAAGTAAATAGTTTTGGTACTTTTTGGTTTATAGATGTGAGAGTAAAAGATTGCAAAATAGTAGATCAGAAACTTATATGATGGAAAATAGACCCGGGGCCATAAGTTTCACTAGAGGCTTCTCTCAAGACAGAAAATAATACGGTGGGTGAACAAATTGTTGTTGAGCAATTGATACAAAAGCGCAAAGTTACGACAATATCTAAGGCAATGATTATGAAATATAGGCATCACATCTGTGTCAAGTAGATAGAAACGATTCTGCATGTACTACTATTACTCCACAGATCAACCGACTCCTACCTGCATCTAAAGTATTAAGTTCATAAAGAACAGAGTAACGCCTTAAGTAAGATGACATGATGTAGAGGAATAAACTCAAGCAATACGATGTAAACCCCATCTTTTTATCCTCGATGGTAACAATACAGTACGTGCCTTGCTAGCCCTACTATCACTGGGAAAGGACACCGCAAGATTAAACTCACACTACTGTAGGATGCTGCTAATGCGACACTACAATCAGAGACCCTTTGAGAAACTGCGTGCGATGCAATAATCGCAAACGGTGGTGTTAGAGAACCGTCTAAAATGTGCAAAAGTTTGCGATGACGGATGCATCAAACACAATTCAGATTTTAGTCGCGTGTGCGATGAAGGACATACAGTTGATCCAGCAGAACCGTTTGTGATGAGGAAGAACAACATAAATGGGCAGCCATATCAGTGTCTGTGCGATATACGGCATACAGGTCCTTCCGATGAATTGTGTGCTATTAGGGAATGCAACAGAAACGGTCAGCCAGATCAAGGTGTGTGTGATATACGGCATAAGGTTTACTCGGACCAACTATTTTCGATTAGGCAAGAGAACGGAAACGGTTCATCTTAACAAGATGTGTGTGATATGCGGCGTTTGCAATCAGCCAAAAGAACACAAACGATTTGTCTAAACCAGATGTGTGTGATAGCAGCAAACAGCCCACTCGGATGAACTGTTTGCGATGAGAAATTATGACACAGATGGTTACTATAGTAAGTTCGTGTGCTATTCTGTTCATACAAAAAACTTTGAAAAAAGCAAACTAGTTGCTTGCGTATAAACAATTATCAATAAGTAACAAGATAGACCTTCTTCAAGCCAATCAACATGTGCTCAAAAAATAAGAAATGCCAAAAATTACAAAACAAAGACCTCGATAGACCTTGCTGCTGTAGATTCCTCTTTGCAGCCTTTATTGCACAACACAATGGAAACGGTTCAACTGAACAATATGTGTGTGATACGCGGCAAATAGGTCCGTGATCAGAAATGTGTGTGAACACCAATAATAACACAGATGATTGCTGCTAATAAGCCGTGTGATTTGCTCTGTCTACAGAAGAATAACATATATATATATATATATGTATATATATATACCTGAAATAAACATCCAATTAACTAAGTGACTATACAGATCATTCGTGCGCACCTCAATAAACAATTGCATGCATTCTAAGTAGGAGAAACAATCGTCTAATGATCTACTTCTTGTGACGCTCCCGCCACTGCTCTATGGCTCGATCCCTTGGCTGGGGCATGAATAAGACACTTTCTCATGTCAACGATCCGCCTGTACATCTCGTAGCTTGTGTACGCATCATTGGCCGCGTACTTGACGTGTTCTTCATCCAGTCCCTCATGCCAAACACTATGCCAGGTCTCCTTGTCCTTCTTGATCTCATCCTTCATCTTCATGTAGTAGGGGACGATGATTGGCGAGGCGAGGTCAACCAGGGACTTCAGTTTGTCCTTGGCGCTGCCCCAAACCTTGTAGTGGTCCTGGATGTCGACAAGATTCGGGCATTTCAAGCCCGAAACCTTGAGCGCTCTTAGATCGTTGGTGGTGTCCACCGTAGCAAACTTGTAGTCGGAGCTGTTGATAAACCTGGAGAAATGCTCGCAAGGCCTTGGAGCAGGTGGTAGTGGTAGATGAGGACATCATGTCACACGCACAACTGGGTGATAGCAACCTTCTAATTGTGCCTGGTACGACCGATGGTGTACTCGAGGTCGAAGCTGACCACTTGGTAATTGTCCTCGACAAGGAACTGCTCCATAGTTTGGATGGAGCTCTTCACCGACACCAGATGGTTCATGTAAACCACTAAGAGGGCCTTCCCCCTCATGTGGGTCTCCACTACGTGATGCGTGGTGAACTGCCCGCCATTGTCGCCGTCGGACGCTGGGAGCACCATTGGAGATGTACTCTCTGTATGTGTCATCGTGGAGATGCTTATTGTGTCGTGTGACGCGAGAGATGAAGGTAAATGGCCATAGGAATAAATGGGGGCAAGGCGGCCTGGATTCTCGGCGTGTCCGCGTGGTAGTTTTTGAATCGTGTAACTGCATTGTGGAGCCGCGCCCGGCGCAACCGCATGCACACGAACGTGTGTGATCGTGTGCCGGCCCCGAACATTGGCAGCACACGTGGAGGGACGAGGGCATAGCACCTAGAGGGACACGAGAGAGCAAAGCGCGCGCGGCGGGATGCGAGCAGAGCGCGCTGTGGCCGCCTCAACTACAAGCAACCATATGGATAGAGTAGTTGAACACATAAGAAATGGTCGCCTACAGGCCAGCCGACACTTGCGTCACTGCGTAGAGAGTGACTGTGTGCTACTACCTCCGTCTTGGTCTATAGTCCCCTTTATATTATGTGCCATACTTTGCCCTCAAATTTAACCAATGAAATGTTAATGCACGTTATAAAAATTATATAATTGGAAACTATGTTCAAATACAAATCCAACTATATAATCTTTGGCGACATGCATTCGTATTTTATTCGTTAAATCCTACTTATAAACCAGGACGGGTGTATAGTAGGTAATTCAATCGTAAACTTTTTTTTATTAATCGTATGTGTATGTGGCTTTTCGTCCTCCTCTCGCACGTCTTGTCACCCCGCTACCACAGACGGCTTACGGCGCAAGCTCGCGAAGCGCGCGGGAGCATTATTATGGCCAAATGGCGGCGCCAATGAATCATCGGTGAGCCCGTGCTCGAGCAACCTCGCAGGTTCCCGCGCAAGCTTCCCGCCCGACTGGGTGAAATCCCCCAAAATCCCAATGCTTACCAGTCTGCTATAAAAACCCTCACGGCCGGCGAGTCCTGTGTCGCATTTTCCCCTCCCTCCCTGTAGCTTATCCCCTCCCTCATGGCGCCGGTCCGTCGTGGTAGCGGCGCAACAGACGACAGCTCCATCTGGGAGGCCACACCGCAGTAGCGGCGCAGTCCCTGCCGTAGTGTATCGTGTGTGGTGTCCCTATTTGGTTTGCGCAGAACACCCACCACACGCTCCACCACCGGTTCCCGTCGACAGCTGTTGCCGGCCGCCGTTGCTTCCACACCACCGTCGAAAGCCAGGGCCATCGCCCACTCCGCCATCGTGGCTCAAAGGCGGGAGGTGACTATCATGGCCGCCACCCAACTGCCGGCCACCGTGGCCATCACCCGCTCTGCCACCACGGCCCGAAGGCGAGAGGTGGTGGTCATGGCCGCCACCCCATCGTCGGCCGCCCTGGCCGCCAGCGCACCATCGACCACCGGGGTCATCACCTGCTCCGCTGCTGCCGCCCAAAGGTGGGAGGCGGAGGTGGATGCCGACACGTGCATCAGTGATCTTGTGTGCTACATCGAGTTCATGCGGGAGGAGGAGGAGCCCCATGTCGAGCACGTAAAGAGCCTTACCACCGCCGTGGCCGTGACACACGCCGCCTCAGAGGCGAGGAATCAGAAGATCTACAAGGAGAACCATTGCTGATTTTTAGCTGCATATTTTGACAAATCACACTGTTAGAAGGTTGACAAATGGCAATGTTACTAGATCAACAAATGTCAATCTTTCAAGTTTGACAAATGGCAACATACCCAATATGACAGATTCAAATCTTAGCAAATTGTTTGTAATTGGTTGGACATGGGTCCTCCAAAACAACCGTTTGCGTTGAAGAGATGCACAAATCCTGCTCTCGCTTTGCATACGTGTGTTCTATTTAAGCGTTTTTTATCAGGAGCTGCACAAATCCTGCTTGGCATATTTTCCCTTGGCTTCCTCGGGAAGTTGTATGTTTGCATACGGGTGTTCTAACTAAAACGTTTGCGATCAAGGTGGCATGTCGTGTCGGCCATGTCGCTGTCGTCCTCCAGGACGCTGTTGTTGAAGTCTTCAAGGCAGCTCAAAATGTTCTTCACTTGTAAATCAAACATCATGTCGTCACACGATCGATGGGCGGGGCACGGTAGGACGGCAGCTAGCGGCGCTGACAGGTAGCGATCGACGGCGGCGTCCCATGCTGCTGAGGGGGCGTGCACACGGGCACGGGCGTGGTGTGTCCAGCCAAACGCATAGGGACCGGTGCCGCGGTGGGTGGAGGGGTGCGCACGGGCATGGGCGCTCGCACTGGCGCTGGCATGTACACGAGCTCGCGCGGGTCCGTGGAGACCTCGGTGACTCCCGCGGCTTCCAGCTCTGCGATAGTGCTCGGCGACCAGCCCGTCAATGCTACGGGGATGGTCGTTAGCGCGGGCGCGGGGATGGGAGTTGGGACGGGAGTGGGGGCAGCAACAGCCGCGGCCAGCTCGTTCTAGGCCATGTCCATGAGGCCCCATTCCTCCTTATTTTCTATCTCCTCGGGCTCGGACTCGACGGATACGTCCATTTTGCATCATGCTTTTATATCGATATTTATTGCATTATCGGCTGTTATTTCACGTTATGTCACAATACTTATGCCTATTCTCTCTTATTTTACAAGGTTTACATCAAGAGGGAGAATGCCGACAGTTGGGATTCTGGGCTGGAAAAGGAGCAAATATTAGAGACCTATTCTGCACAGCTCCAAAAGTCCTAAAACTCCACGAAAGTCATTTTTGGATTTAATGAAAAATACTGAGCGGAATAAATACCAGAGGGGTGCCACCCACCATCCATGAGGGTGGAGGCGCGCACTACCCCCTGGGCATGCCCCCCTGCCTCGTGGGCCCCCTGGCAGCACTCCGGTGGCCATCTTCTACTATATGAAGTATTTTACCCTGGAAAAAATCATAAGCAAGCTTTCGGGACGAAACTCCGCCGCCATGAGGTGGAACCTTGGCGGAACCAATCTAGGTCTCCGGCGGAGCTGTTCTGCCGGGGAAACTTCCCTCCGGGAGGGGGAAATCATCACCATCATCATCACCAACGATCCTCTCATCGGGAGGGGGTCATTCTTCAACAACATCTTCGCCAGCACCATCTCCTCTCAAACCCTAGTTCATCTCTTGTATCCAATCTTTGTCCCAAAACCTCAGATTGGTACCTGTGGGTTGCTAGTAGTGTTGATTACTCCTTGTAGTTGATGCTAGTTGGTTTATTCGGTGGAAGATCATTTGTTCAGATCCTTAATGCATATTAATACCCCATGATCGAATCCCCCTCCGGCAGGATGCCGAAAAGGCCCCTAGATGGGATCTTACAGGTACGGAAGGTTACGGTGGTGGAAACGTGTTTTCGTGGATGCTTTTGGTGGTTTGGGGATATATGTGAATATATAGGACAAAGAGTTTGATTGGGGGGGTCAAGAGGGGCCCACAAGGTAGGGGGTCTGCCCTACCCCTGGGCACGCCCTCCCTCCTTGTGGTTGCCTCGTGGCTTTTCCTACTTCATCTCCAAGTCACCTAGGTGTCTTCTGGTCCAAGAAAAATCTTCGTGAAGGTTTTATTCCGTTTGAACTCCGTTTAGTATTGCTTCTCTGAGAAGCCTAAAAACAAGGAAAAACTGAAACTTGCACTGGGCTCTAGGTTAATAGGTTAGTCCAAAAAATAATATAAAATAGCATATTAATGCATATAAAACATCCAAAACAAATAATATAATAGCATGGAACAATCAAAAAAAAATATATGTTGGAGACATATCAAGCATCCCCAAGCTTAATACCTTCTCGTCCTCGAGTAGGTAAATGATAAAAATAGAATTTTCGATGTGGAATTCTAACTAACATATTTATCCATGTAATTTTCTTTATTGTGGCATGAATGTTCAGATCCATAAGATTCAAAAAAAAAGTTTAATGAAAGCTTATCCCTACAAAATCATATAGTCTGGCTATGCTCCATTTTCATCACATAAAATATTCAAATCATGCACAACCCCGATGACAAGCCAAGCAATTGATTCATAGTTTTGATGCTCTCAAACTTTTTTAACTTTCACGCAATACATGAGCATGAGCCGTGGACATAGAATTATAGGTGGAATAGAATATGGTGGTTGTGGAGAAGACAAAAAGAAGTAGATAGTCTCACATCAAGTAGGCGCATCAACGGGCTATGGAGATGCCCATCAATAGATATCAATGTGAGTGAGTAGGAATTGCCACGCAACGGATGCACTAGAGCTATAAGTTTATGAAATCTCAGAAAGAAACTAAGTGGGTGTGCATCCAACTTGCTTGCTCACGAAGACCTAGGGCAATTTGAGGAAGCCCATCACTGGAATATACAAGCCAAGTTCTATAATGAAAAATTCCCACTAGTATATGAAAGTGACAACATAGGAGACTCTCTATCATGAATATCATGGTGCTACTTTGAAGCACAAGTGTGGTAAAAGGATAGTAACATTGCCCCTTCTCTCTTTTCTCTCATTATTTTAGTTTGGGCCTTCTCTCTTTTTTCGCCTCTTTTTTCTTCCGGATTCTCATCCCGACTTGTGCGGGAATCATAATCTCCATCATCATTTCCTCACATGGGACAATGCTCTAATAATGAAGATCATCACACTTTTATTTACTTACAACTCAAGAATTACAACTCGATACTTAAAACAGAATATGACTCTATTTGAATGCCTCCGGCGGTGTACCGGGATGTGCAAGACTCAAGAGTGACATGCATGAAAGAATTATGAACTATGGATTTGCCACAAATACTATGTCAACTACATGAACATGCAAAGAAATATGACAATGATGAAGCGTGTCATAATAAACGGAATGGGTGGAAAGTTGCATGTCAATATATCTCGAAATGGCTATGGAAATTCAATAATAGGTAGGTATGGTGGCTGTTTTGAGGAAGATATATGGTGGGTGTATGGTACCGGCGAACGTTGTGTGGTACTAGAGAGGCTAGCAATGATGGAAGGGTGAGAGTGCATGTAATCCATGGACTCAACATTAGTCATAAAGAACTCGCATACTTATTGCAAAAATATATTAGTTATTGAAAGAAAGTACTACGCGCATGCTCCTAGGGGGATACATTGGTAGGAAAAGACCATTGCTCGTCCCCGACGGCCATTTAGACAATCAGTAAATAGATCATGATCCGACTTCATCACATAACGGTTCATCATATGTGCACGCTAAAGGAATCACAAACTTTAACACAAGTATTTCTCCAATTCACAATTACTCACTAGCATGACTCTAATATCACCATCTTTATATCTCAAAACAATCATAAGGAATCAAACTTCTCATCGTATTCAATGCACTTTATATGAAAGTTTTTATTATATCCCTCTAGGATGCCTATAATATTAGGACTAATTTATAACCAAAGTAAATTACCATGTTTTTTAAAAACATGCTCAAAATACTATAAGTGAAGCATGAGAGTTCAAGAATTTCTATAAAATAAAAGCACTGCCGTGCTCTAAAAAGATATAACTGAAGCACTTAGAGTATTGTAATAAATCACTATTCATTCGTGTCCCTCTCAAAAGGTGTGTACAACAAGGATGATTGTAGCAAACTAAAAAGAAAAGACTCAAATCATACAAGACGCTCCAAGCAAAACACATATCATGTGGTGAATAAAAATATAGCCTCAAGTAAAGTTATCGATAGACAAAGACGAAAGAGGGGATGCCTTCTAGGGCGTCCCCAAGCTTAGGCTCTTGGTTTTCCTTTAATATTACCTTGGGGTTCCTTGGTCATCCCCAAGCTTTTTCTCTTGCCACTCCTTATTCCATAGTCCATCAAATACTTACCCAAAACTTGAATACTTCACAACACAAAACTCAACAGAAAATCTCATAAGCTATGTTACTATAAGAAAATAAATCACCACTTTTGGTGCTGTTGTGAACTCATTATTTATTTATATTGGTGTAATATCTACTGTATTCCAACTTTTCCATGGTTCATACCCCTCGATACTACCAATAGACTCATCAAAATAAACAAACAACACATAGAAAACAGAATCTGTGAAAAACAGAACAGTCTGTAGAAATCTGTAACTCTCAAATACTTATGTACCTCCAAAAATTCTGAAAAATTAGGAAAAAGTGGGAAATTTGTGTACCAATATTTTGAAAAAATAATCAGATCAAAAGCACGCGTCTCTGAATTATGAAAGTTATTTGCCCGGGCATAAAAGTTTGTATTTTTCAGCAAGATCAAAACAACTATCACCATAAGCCATCCCAAAGGTATTACTTGGCACAAACGCTAATTAAAACAAGAAAAACCCATCTAACCAGAGGGTAGATGAATTATTCAAAGCAAAATAGCAACAACAAAGAAAAAACAAAAAGTAAAATTGGGTTGCCTCCCAACAAGCGTTATTGTTTAACGCCCTTAGCTAGGCATAAAAATACAAATAGATCTAGGTATAATCGTCTTTGGTATGCAATGCATAAGTAGATATAATAATAGATTCATATGGCAATTTAATTTTCTTTATAGGAAAATGTTCCATGCCCTTCCTTAACGTAAATTCAATTCTAATGTTTCCTTCTTTCATATCAATAATTGCACCAATTGTTCTAAGGAAAGGTCTACCAAGAATAATAGAATATGTATGATGGCAATCTATATTAAGAACAATGAAATCTATATTATGATTTCACAATAAGAACATCATTAATCCTTCCCATAGTTTCTTAATAGTGGAATCCACAAGATGCAAATTTAAAGAACAATCATCAAATTCACGGACACCTAACATATCACACAATGTTTTTGGAATCATGGAAACGCTAGCACCCAAATCACACAAGGCATGGCACTCATCATCTTTAATCTTAATCTTAATAGCAGGTTTCCACTCATCAAAAAGTTTTCTAAGGATAGAGACTTCCAATTCAAGCTTTTCTTCAAAAGATTTAATCATAGCATCAACAATATGTTTAATAAAAGCTTTGTTTTGATTATAAGCATGAGGAGAATTCAAAATGGATTGCAACAAGGAAATACAATCTATTAAAAACAATTATCATAATTAAATTCCTTGAAATCCAAAAGAGCGGGTTCATTGCTACCTAAAGCTTTGACCTCTCAAGTCCCACTTTTCTCAATTTTTGCATCAAGATCTTAAAACTATGAATCATTGGGAAACCTTTTAACTAAAGTTGAATCATCTCCAGTCCCATATTTATCAAGATTTATATTGGAAAACCAAGATTCAATAGGAGCCACATCAATCACTTGAAGATCTTCATCATTTTTTTCACAAAAACTAGAAGAACACGCTTTTACAAACCAATCTCGTTTAGCACGCATCTTAGCGGTTCTTTCTTTACATTCACCAATGGAAATTCTCATAGATTTTAGTTCACTAATATCATGCTTGGGTGGAATATATCTAATTTTCAAAGAATCAACATCAAGAGAAATTCTATCCATGTTCCTAGCCAAATCATCAATCTAAAGCAATTTTTCTTCAACTAAAGCATTGAAACTCTTTTGCGAAATCATAAATTCTTTAACACTATTATCAAAATTAGAGGACATCTTATTATAATTTCCATAAGAATTGTTGTAGTAATTACCATAATTATTATAGGAATTACTAGGGAACGGCCTAGGATTAAAATTGCCTCTATACAGGTTATTACCAAAATTGTTCATACCAACAAAATTCACATCCATAGATTCATTATTATTTTCAGTCAAAGTAGACAAAGGCATATCATTAGGATCAATAGAGGTACTATTTCTAGCAAATAATTTCATAAGTTCATCCATCTTTCCACTCAAAACATTAATCTCTTCGATCGCATGCACTTTTTTACTAGTGGAAGATCTTTCGGTGTGCCATTGAGAATAATTAACCATAATATTATCTAGGAGTTTAGTAGCTTCTCCTAAAGTAATTTCCATAAAAGTTCCTCCCGCGGGCGAATCTAAAAGATTTCTAGAAGCAAAATTCAATCTGGCATAAATTTTTGTATAATCATCCACAAATTCAAACCATAAGTAGGGCAATTTCGTATCATCAATTTCGTCCTCTCCTAAGATGGCGCAACATGTTCATGATCAAGTTGCTTAAAATTCATAATATCATTCCTAAGGGAGATGATCTTAGCAGGAGGAAAATACTTGGAAATAAAAGCATCTTTACACTTATTCCATGAATCAGTACTATTCTTACGCAAAGATGAAAACCAAGTTTTAGCACAATCTCGAAGTGAGAACGGAAATAGCTTCAATTTAACAATATCATTTTCCAATATCTTTTTCTTTTGCATATCGCACAACTCAACGAAACTATTTAGATGGGATGCGGCATCTTCACTAGGAAGGCCGGAAAATTGATCTTTGATAACAAGATTCAGCAAAGCGGCATTAATTTCATAAGATTCCGCACTAGTGGCAGGAGCAATCAGAGTACTAATAAATCATTGTTATTACTATTGGAAAAACCACACAATTCAGTATTCTCTTGAGACATCATGACAAAGCAAGCAATCCAACACACGAGCACACAAAAGGCAAACGAAGAAGATGAACAGAAGAAGGGTGAAGACAAAGGCAAATTTTTTCAAAAATCGTTTTAGAAGTGGGGGAGAGGAAAATGAGAGGCAAATGGCCAATAATGTAATGCAAGAGATGCGAGTTTTATGATGGGTACCTCGTATGTCTTGACTTGGCATAGATCTCCCCGGCAACGGCGCCAGAAATTTTTCCTGCTAATTCTTGAGCTTGCGTTGGTTTTTCCCTTGAAGAGGAAAGGGTGATGCAACAAAGTAGAGATAAGTATTTCCCTCACTTAGAGAACCAAGGTATAAATCTGGTAGGAGACAACACACAAATCACCAGTACCTGCACAAAAAATCAAAGAACTTGCACCCAACACGATAAAGGGGTTGTCAATCCCTTCATGGTTACTTGCAAAAGTGAGATCTAAGAGAGATAGATTAAACTAACCAAAAGATAAAGTAAATAGTTTTGCTAATTTTTGGTTTATAGATCTGAAAGTAAAAGATTGCAAACTAGTATATCGGAAACTTATATGATGGAAAATAAACCCGGGGGCCATAGGTTTCACTAGAGTCTTCTCTCAAGATAGCAAATAATACGGTGGGTGAACAAATTACTGTCGAGCAATTGACAGAAAAGTGCAAAACTATGAGAATATCTAAGGCAATGATTATGAAATATAGGCATCACGTTTGTGTAAAGTATACCAAAACGACTCTACATCTACTACTATTACTCCACACATTGATCGACTCATGCTTGCATCTAGAGTATTAAGTTCATAAAGAATAGAGTAATGCATTAAGTAAGATGACATGATGTAGAGGAATAAACTCAAGCAATATGATGCAAACCCCATCTTTTTATCCTCGATGGCAACAATACAATACATGCCTTGCTGCCCCTACTATCACTAGCAAAGGACACCGCAAGATTGAACCCAAAGCTAAGCACTTCTCCCATTGCAAGAAAAACCATTCTAGTTGGACAAACTAAACCTATAGTTCCAAGAGAATTACAAAGATATCAAATCATGCATATAAGAATTCAGAGAAGATTGAAATAATATTCATAGATAAGCTGATCATGAATCTACAATTCATCGGATCTCGACAAACACACCGCAAAAGAAGATTACATCAGATAGATCTCCATGAACATCGAGGAGAACATAGTATTGAGAATCAAAGAGAGAGAAGAAGCCATCTAGCTACTAGTTATGGACCTATAGGTCTGAAGTAAACTACTCACGCTTCATCAAAAGGGCAATAGAGTTGATGTAGAAGCCCTCCGTGATTGAAGCCCCCTCTGGCAAGATGCTGGAGAAGGCCCCTAGATGGGATCTCACAGGTATAGAAGGTTGCGGCGGTGGAAAAGTGTTTTCGTGGATGATTCTAGTGGTTTGAGGATATATGTGAATATATAGGACGAAGAATTAGATTAGGGGAGTCACGAGGGGCCCACAAGGCACGGGACACGCCCTCCCCCTTGTGGCCGCCTCGTGACTCTTCCGACTTGATCTCCAAGTCTCCTGGGTGTCTTGTGGTCCAAGAAAATTCATGGCGAAGGTTTTATTCTGTTTGGACTCCCTTAGGTATTCCTTCTCTGTGAGGCTTAAAAACAAGGAAAAAACAGAAACTGGCACTGGGCTCAAGGTTAATAGATTAGTCCCAAAAATAATGTAAAATAGCATATTAGTGCATATTGAACATCCAAAACAGATAATATAAGAGCATGGAACAATTAAAAAATATGGATACGTTGGAGACGTACCAGACAACAACTAAAATAAATGGAAGGCATCTAGAGCGTTGGTCTTGGGGCGTCACAAAAGGCTTTGTTGTCACATCCCTAGCTTCTGGCAATGCACTAGGCTAGCCTCATGAGTGTCATCATGTTTAAGTTTCAAATGAACTTGAAATGGGGATTGCCTAAACCATAGAATCAAAGAAATTCACTAGGTTCACCTAAAATATTTTCAGTAAATCCAAATGGCTTTCAAAAATGTTCATCATTTATGGAAAATACTGTAAACTGTAACTAGAGGTGATGCACATTTTTCCATGACATATTTGGGCTCTAAATTAAATCATATAGTATTTGCATTTGGGCATTTAAATGTTATAAATATTTTAAATGCTCAAATAATCATAAACTAAAATGTCTGCTGTTGGTTATACTCCAAACAGTGGCATTGAGCAGTTTCATGATATTTGGATCTGTTTCAGCATTTTTAATAAAGCCCTAAAGTGACACCAAAATAGAAAACAGAAGAAAAATAGAAAAGGAAGGAAACCTTCCTAACTTACCTGTGCAGCCCACCTGGCGGCCCAAGTGGCCTGCCCAGCCCACCTCCTCCTCCCTGCTGTCTTCCTCCCCCTCGCCCCGAAGCAACTCGGTGGCGAGCCCGTGTGCCACCGCGCGTGGCCACACGCCGGCCACCTCCAGGCTGCATGCCTGCGCCTTGACCCCCTGGAGACGCCACCCCCTAGACCTCTCTCTCTCTCCCGTGCTTCTCCCTCCTCTGCTCTCTTTCCTTCTCGCGCCCGAGCGCAACCATCACCGTCGTTCGCCGTTGCCATGGCCACAGCCACTGCCTCGCCTCGTCGACGCGTCAAGAAGCCCCGCCTCGTCCCCCTCTTCCTCCTCACCAAGACGGAAGGCGCTAGAAGCCCTGGATGATGCCAGTCCTACCGTTCCCCTCCTCGGCAACCGAGGATCGCCGCCATTGAGTTGCCGCCGTCTCGGCCTCCCCGAGCTCGCTGAGACCGTCTCTGACCCTGCTGTGAGCTCCGCCTTCTTCTCCACTGCTCCCCGTGCCCGTACGCACCCTCTAGCCGCCCGAGTCATCGGAGCCGTGCGCTCCCCGCAGCCGGCCATGTCGCCGTTGTGGTTACAACACCTTCACATCGCACCGGAGCACATAGTCGTGCTCAGCGCCTCCTCCGGAAGCCGCATACCCCACCAGTTCCTTTCGAAGCGTGCCGTGGCGCCTAACCCGTCGATGACCGAACTCCGGCAGCAGCAAAAGAGCTCACCGACATCAGCTCCGGCCACCCCATGTTGCACCCCGGCTCAGAGAAACCGGAACGCCCCGTATTCCAGCCTAGAGATCGAGGGGAAGTCTCTGGAATATGGCACTGCTTGACATAGAACAATTGAGCTCTTATTACAACAATAAATACAAAGGTCTGATGTTACAAAGGTTCACATGAGCACGGCGACACTACGCCTACGATACTACACTTGCTCTATGCTAGCAGCTGATCAACTCGTAGTAGCGGAAATCTTCTAGCAGCGAAACAACGACGAAGGTGCTGAACTCCACTCCACAGGGACTCTGGCTGGGACACGATCTAGCTCGCACGAACGGAAACCGCGACAAGCAATCAAGCAATCATGGCATCACCTGCAATCTGGCATGACACGCCAGGTCAGTACATTGAATGTACTTGCAAGCTCACAACAACCAAAAACATCAAGGCAAGACAACAACATAGCATTAAGCAGGTTAATTAAATTAACAACTACCATGATACAACAACAACTACTATGCCTGATATGAAACTACTACAATATTGATAAATCACCATCTCCAATCTCCATAACCATATCTCTCTTGGCTAACCGGCCAAGCAATATACCATCTCGATCACCTCGTGATCAAAACCAAACTGTAACTGTGATCCTTACGGCGATCACAACCCGACCAATAAATGGCCCGTGAACCTTATGGTGATCACAACCTGACCAATATCTGGCTCGTGATCCTTACGGCGATCACAACCCGACCAATAAATGGCAAATCTACACTGCTCCAAATATCCACATATCCATCACCTATAAGTCATTCCATCATGTGAGTGTTGATCGAATGGTGTACCCTAGTAAGAACCCATGCCCATGACCGAGGACGTGACTATCGATAGATTAAACATACACTCTGCAAAGGTAGCGCACTGTACCCACACCCCAGAACCCATGGCCTCGCACTCCCATTCGGGTGGACCAACGGTGTTCCGACAAAACCGATCTACTGCCATGACACTCTCCCGGCCACTCTGACTCACTCCCCTCTGGGCTAAATCATGGGTGGCCCCGTGTCTACCTCAAGACACCTCAACGACCACCGTTGTGGCCCGTCCCACTCTGGGACCCGGATCCAAAAACTAACTCAGCAATGGGCACATAAGGCTTATGTTCGCCTACCCGATCAGGGTAGCGCATGCCCATAACCTTCCCTCACCGGAGGCACCGGCGAGAGGCACGACAAAAGACCGCATTAGGGCCGTCCCATACCGGCAAATGTGGTTGCACTGGAAAAGTTCGATTCGACGTCACCTGACCAACTTACTGACGGAATTTATCCCAAAAATATAACCATGATAACTGATACTCCGATGTCAACCATCAAACTATAATCTAAGTCATAGAAATATCCAACAAATTATCCAAGCATAATATCATCATACCAAAATACTCCGAGGATAGCATAACATTACTATCACGATGAATCCGAAACAACAATACTACTACTCCAATATGCAAGAACAAGTTATCCAACTATGATCCACATGTAAACATCATCTCCTAAAATAATACTCCAAGCAACAGAACATCAACTATCATCATGAAGATAATCATACTAACCACTAATAATCCAAAGGTAGCATGATATTCAAACTAATACTCCAAGAATATAATCACAGATATCATCATGGAAATAATCATAATACCAGCCACTAATACTCCATTGGCAACATGATACTCATAAACTACAAACATATCTCCTAGTAATCCAAACAATAGCATGACAACAATAAGATCAAAATAATACTCCAAGAAATTGCCATGCACAAAGTCATGTTGCTAAAGCATTATTTTAAACAATTTCAAAATGAATTAAACCATGTCACTGCATTATAGTGATGCAAATGGAGGGTGTGGCTTGCCTGGGGTGGAACAAATCATCGGGAGAACGTGCAAGAAGCTTGCGGAAAGAGTCGCCAGAAATCGTTCTCTCTCGAAGGGGGCTGATTAAGGTCAGGGGAAAAATGGTCATTTTCAGTATGCCAACACATATTGAAAGTGACACCAACATAAAGGGCTCGACGAAACAAAGAAGTGGGATTTGGAATCACCTCATTTGGAGTTACGGATAACAAGTTAAGGACGTTTTTCTGCCAGGGACCCATCTGTAATGAAAATATTTTAACCAGGGGCCTGACCAGAAAAAGTGAAAGCGTAATCTGGGAAAATACGCCTTCACCTTATCCATTTGAACAGTGGCGGGGCCGGACACATGTGGGTCCCATGGGGTGGGGCCCGTCACTTATCCACATGGGTTGGGCTGGTCAACGCGCAGCCACTGACTGGCGGGGCCCGCGGGCAGGGGGTGGGGCCTGGCGAGACGTCGACTTCCTCCCCACCCTGGTCCGACCGAAGCAGAGGAAGGGGCGCTGCCGGCGCCGGCGCCGGCGACTCCGGCCACCTTCGGCCAAACGGAGGGGACCGGCGGCTTCAAGGTGGCGCGCCACCTCCGTCCCAGGGTAGAGGGAGCACCGGGGAGGGTGTGGCTGCGGCACAGTGTGGTGGCAGAAGCTACCGGCGGTGGCGACTAAGATTGGGGACGGTGATGCAGGGGGTCTCCGACAAATGGGAGGGAGTTGGGGCGAGTAGATGGACTCCAGGGAGGCTACTGGTGGAAGAATGGAGGGGAAAGGAGCTCGGGATCGAGCTAATTTAGGCGGCGGCCGGCGGTGGCCGTGGTGGTCATGGCGGGATAGGAGAGCTCCATGGGCTCGAATGAGAGGTCGGGGAGGGAGCTGAGAGTGAGGCGAGGCCATTGGTGAGCTCAAACGTCTCGGGGAGAGCTTAAATAGCCGCGGGGCATGGGGCACGGCCTCGGGTGTCGCCGGGCACGTCCGGCCAAAGCTCTGGCGACGGCCAGTGAGCACGGGAGGGCGCGGGATCACGACGAGGGAGGTGCGGACGAGCGACAGTGGTGCACAGGGAAGTAGGGGCCGAGGGGAAGCAGAGGAAAGTGCTGAGTGCCATTAAAGCTCGGTCGGCCATAGTGCGCCTGTGGGCGCGCGGCGACGAGCGCTGACGGAGGGGCTGAGGAGGGGGAGAGGGCTCCAGGAGGATGGCGACGACGAGGGCAATCTACTAGACATCATCACCAGCGCGAAGCCGACGAGAGGGGGAGGGGGTCCAGCACAAACACCCGCTGGACGCGCTCATGGCATGCGAAAATGGTGGTCACCACCAGTGCTGGCATGTGTGGGAGGCAAACAGCTGGCGTTTGATGTTTAGTGGTAAGTCCTTCGAATGGTGGTTTCAACTGAGGTGGTAACTAGGTTAAACAAGCTCTGGTTAAACAATTATCACCCTCTAAATTTACTGTAGTAAACTTGGGTGAGCACTGGTGATCAACAGAGATATGCTATGGGCCAAATAAGATGTCTGGGATGTTTATCTATGGAGGGACTATGATCCTAGAGGTTTTGAGGGTAAATGGACCAAGCTTAATCATAGTTGCTTCACAACTGCATATTTGGTCCAGAAATGAAGATCCTGAAGGTGCACTCACATGGTGTGTCCACTTGAGCTCAAATTCGGCAAGGCTTAGTCATTTGGTCATATGAAGATGCTCAAAAAGTATCATAGCATTTGGCAAAGACAAAATGGTATTTGCTTCACAAACATCTCCTCTCGACAGAAACTTGGAATAATTATGGTGATCAAATGGATCAATTAAATGATGCCAAATTTGGTGGAGAGATGTTTTATGGGTAGAAGAATGATCTGGTAATTTATTAGGATTTTTGAAGCCATATAAAATGCACTTGTTTCACAACCTGAAAATAAGGCCAGAATCAAAGATTTGCTCCTATGCTCACATAGATGATTGGATGGGGCTCAAAATGGGTGAAGGGGTTTAATATGCGCACATTATGGAGTGTGCAAAAGTTCAACTTATTTGGATACTCCTAGCTAGTACTTCCTTCACAAAGCCTTATGTCTGACAGAAACTTTGAAAATTCACCCAGGAAGATTGGCTAGGCCAATAAATTTGAACTTGTGCATGGGGCAATTATTTGGACATATAATCATGCCCAAAAAGATTGGGAGGCACTAGGAAAAATATAAATGACACTTCCTTCACAAAGTGCCATTCAGGGCAGAATGGAAAATGGAATATTGGGGAAGTATTTTTGAACTGGCCAAGGCAGTGTTTGGGCATATTTGAGCTATATATGACCCAAAGGAAATATGAGAATTATTTGGGGATTTCTGGTTGGACAGAAATATAGGTTGCTTCACAACCTAGGGCAGATAGGGTTATTCCTTTAATGAAAAGGAATATTCCCTAGAAAGATTTATGGTTTTGTCAAGGAGTGAAGTGACATGATCTTGGCAAGGTTTTGAGAATGATGAGCCACTTGTGAGGGGAAAGGAGGATGATTTCCCAGGTGGCAAGGCCACAGAACCACTCCAAAATGAAAAACAGAGCAAAAACCAAATAAATCCAAAGAAAAAGAAAATGGCCAAAATCCAGGCTGCCCCCTTAAAGAAATCTCGCCCTCAAGATTTGATTGCTCCGGGAACAAGTATGACTTAAGGACACCGTCTCCAACTTGGGTATCCTTTTTCCTTTATTTATTGTTCCCCCAAGAATTTCAGATGATCAACTTACGTTGATCTAGGGTGGTTTGCTTCACCTTTCCCAAATTCTGACAGGTCTTTGCTCATATACCAAATCTTTTTTGTTGACGTGAATTTTCTCATATCTGCGGTGGTATCTACTGGATCTGAGCATAAATTTTCTTTTGATCATGAAAACCTTTTTGCTTCTCTCATGGGGTTGCTTCAAATAAAGGCCGACCTTCTGGTTTCAACAAATGCTGATAATTATCATGGCGGTCCTCTGACGGGAACTGATTGCTCATAGGTGGCACTGATTTTTCTTGATTTATTTCTTTGGCTCGAGTAGGAGATATATACCAAAGATTTGACTGCCTACTGCTGTGAGCAATATATTGGTGTATGGAGGTATAGCTGTGTCAAACCTCAATTATTTACATCTTGAAACTGGCCCGAAAGGGGCTAATGGACAGATGCCTTTCCTGACAGACTAACCATGTACTTGATTCCGTCGGTGAGTATACCGGGTCTGAGCTTATTGCTCGTCTTTTGATATTTGTCGTGTGGTTGATATACCCTTTTGTGGTAATAGGCTATGATATGCTTTAACACTACTGCTGAGGTCAGGCTGCTGAGTTTGCAAAGGAATCTTGGATCTGACAGAATAGACTTGGATATTCCACACTAACCATGTCAAGCGGGTCGGTGGGATATGAAAATCCTTGTAAATAGAGTAGGCTGTTGGAGAGTATGCCTTTGGGGATCCATATGGAATAATGGCCTCCAACTGATTTGGTTATCCGGACCCTGATGGTCATGCAAAAATCATCATGATTTGCTGTCAGTCTCATCCTTTTTATGGTCCTAATTTTCTTGCTTAGGATACCTTACTGAAACAATTTGGCCACACCTGTCCTTGATTTTTCGTATGACCATGGATGCGATTAGTATTTTTGACATTATTCCTTGTGCTTGTTTTTCTGACCTGGATCCGCACACATATGACATATACCCGAGGTTTGTAGCGGTACGGAGCTCATTCCTGAGGCCAGTCATACGAGAAGGTGACAAGGTTTTACAATATCTCCATGTCAATTGCGGGAATAATGCCTTTGGTGACCATTGTCAACACTGTGGATTTTGTGATGTCATCTCCAAATATTATCGCTCCTTGCATCAGATGTATCTCTGCTTATTTTCCTTTGCCTGACTCGGGAGGTTGTGGGATCCTTACTTTTCCTAGGTATATCTGTCGCATCACTGTCGCATCACGTACGAGTTACTGGTATGATTGGGGATGCATTCTTACCATATATAAGAAGGACATGCTACCAATCACTCGATCCTTGCGGTAGGCATATGTTTTGACTGAATTGTACCTCTGACAAAATTATTGCAAGTCTGGTTCTTGAGCGGTACTGCCATTCATTGGTAGCTCTTCATATAATCTCTGAGGATGGTGCAATATTGTTGTACTGATGCAGATTGAGTGGCTTACGAGAGAACCATCCGAGTGGCTTGCTGAGGAAGACTTGTTAATTTTTGTTCAAATATTTTGTCTGGGTATCATGCAGAAGAAGGGTCTATAGCTTACACACAAAGCTTGCTCTGATTATTGTGCTGGAGAAGCCTGAGTTCCGTACTTGAGAAGCTTCTCCTCAGGTTTGCTTGTTGAGAAAAATTCATTTCCGTCTGTCAGAAGCTTTTATCAAGGTATGTTGCTGAGAAAGACCGGGTATCATGGGCCGGAAATTGTTCACATATATAACATGTAGAGGAAAATGGAGGAGCCTTGTATCATACAGTTCTTCCAATAGCGTGTGGAATAATACTGGGTGTCTCATATCCAAAACTTCATGCTGATATGCAGTCTGAATCCATACACATGCCCATAATATTCTGAGGCTGATTCTTTGCATGAGAAAAATGGTTCGATTATCTTCCTTGAGCATATCATATTCTGACTTTATTTCGGATGATAACATATTTCAAGCATCAAGCATTATTGAGCCAAAACTTTGTATACGATCCATACCTCTGTCTAGAAAAAAAATATCATTGGTCTTGTACCTGACTTGTCATTCTGCTGGCGGGATCATAAATGATGTGAGGATTTGGTACTGATGTAGACTCGAGGCTGATAATCAATTCAATACACCATTGGTATTCTGAGCAGATTTTAATCCCATAGTGCAATTGACTGGGTAGCCAATAATGTCTAGCTGAGCTTCTTCCAGATGTTTGAAATCCTTATTGCTTCTTCAAGTCTATGTCAGTGGATGAGCAATTCTTTATAGGGGAAAAATAATGTAACACCGGGGCCCAAAAGAAAGAAGCAAAAGAAAACTCAACTAAACAAAAGCACACGACAACAAACAATTCACACACAATCAATGTCACATATTACTGCTAGTCACACAATATGCATGCCTACTTAAGCACACAAATCTCGTGGGATCTCCGGTTCAACGATCTAGCATGTTGTGACGATGTGCACGATGACGAATAAATGTGTGGAAGAGTTGGTGTAAACAGCGCTACACCAAGTGCTAGCTTAGCCAGATAGCAACCTGGACTAGCTCGGAGGCGAGGACGTACACGATAATCATGTAGTGGGACACGAAGGTCGCAACCACATTATTATCAAGCGGACGGAAAAAGATTTGTACTCGTCCAAGAAATAGGATAGCGGGGAAAAGCTGAGGCTGCTGACATTGCCCTTTCTTGACAACATTAAGGGTTGCCGACATGACAAAATAAAAGAAGGATCCGGGATAGAAGCATGTCCATGACCGAAACGATAGACGGGACTGAAACAAAGACATCGGTGCGATACTTGAGCACCATTTTTGCAAACAGTGTCGGGAACGCTTGGCATCACTCTGCTGGGACAGATTGACACCAAACACCGAAAGAAAAAGGAACTGGAGAAATGCAAAGGTTGATCTGTAGTGGATCCGAACAGATGCCAGCTACACTCACCAGATAAACCGTTATCACAAATACTAAGGCTATATGCATGTTATGCAACAAACAAATGCAGCAACCAAATGCAATAAACAAGCCAGACTCTATACTACCGATTTCTATCGGTTTCAACCGCTCGCGCTAACTAGGGCGTCCTACAGCCAGACCTGCTCTGATACCAAGCCTGTGCCACCCCAGCTCAGAGAAACTGGAACGCCCCGTATTCCATCCCAGAGATCGAGGAGAAGTCTCTGGAATATGGCACTGCTTTACATAGAACAAATCAGCTCTTATTACAAGAATAAATACAAAGGTCTGATGTTACAAAGGTTCACATCAGCATGGCGACACTACGCCTGCGATACTACACTTGCTCTATGCTAGCAGCAGATCAACTCGTAGCAGCAGAAATCTTCTAGCAGCGGAACAACGACAAAGGTGGTGAACTCCACTCCGCAGGGACTCTGGCTGGGACACGATCTAGCTCACACGAACGGAAACCACGACAAGCAATCAAGCAATCATGGCATCACCTGCAATCTGGCATGACACGCTAGGTCACCACATTGAATGTACTTGCAAGCTCACAATAACCAAAAACATCAAGGCAAGACAACAGCATAGCATTAAGGAGGTTAATTAAATTAACAACTGTCATGATACAACAGCAACTACTAAGCCTGATATGAAACTACTACAATACTGATAAATCACCATCTCCGATCTCCATAACCATATCTCTCTTGGCTAACAGGCCAAGCAAATACCATCTCGATCACCTCGTGATCAAAACCAAACTGTAACCGTGATCCTTACGGCGATCACAACCCGACCAATAAATGGCCCGTGATCCTTACGGCGATCGCAACCCGACCAATATCTGGCCCGTGATCCTTACGGCAATCACAACCCGACCAATAAATGGCAAATCTGTACTGCTCCAAATATCCACATATCCATCACCTATAAGTCATTCCATCATCCGAGTGTTTATCGAACGGTGTACCCTAGTACGAACCCATGCCCATGATCGAGGATGCGGCTATCGATAGATTAAACATACACTCTGTAACGGTAGCACACTGTACCCACACCACAAAACCCATGGCCTCGCACTCCCATTCGGGTGGACCAACGGCGTTCCGACAAAACCGATCTACTGCCATGACAATCTCCCGGCCACTACGACTCACTCCCCTCTAGGCTAAGTCATGGGTGGCCCCATGTCTACCTCAAGACACCTCAACGACCACCATCGTGGCCCGTCCCACTCTGGGACCCGGATCCAAAAACTAACTCAACAATAGGCACATAAGGCTTATGTCCGCCTACCTGATTAGGGTAGTGCGCGCCCATAACGTTCCCTCGTTGGAGGAACCGGCGTGAGGCACGACAATAGACCGCATTAGGGTTGTCCCATACCGGCAAATGTGGTTGCACTGGAAAAGTTCGATTCGGCGGCACCTGACCAACATACTGACGGAATTTATCCCAAAAATATAACCATGATGACTGATACTCCAATGTCAACCATCAAACTATAATCCAAGTCATAGCAATATCCAACAAATAATCCAAGCATAATATCATCATACCAAAATACTCCGAGGATAGCATAACACTACTATCACGATGAATCTGAAACAATAATACTACTACTCCAATATGCAAGAACAAGTTATCCAACTATGATCCACATGTAAACATCATCTCCAAAAATAATACTCCAAGCAATAGAACGTCAACTATCATCATGAAGATAATCATACTAACCACTAATAATCCAAAGGTAGCATGACATTCAAAGTAATACTCCAAGAATATAATCACAGATATCATAATGGAAATAATTATAATACCAGCCACTATTACTCCAGGCAACATGATACCCATCAACTACAAACATAACTCCTAGTAATCCAAACAATAGCATGGCAACAACAAGATCAAAATAATACTCCGAGAAAATGCCATGCATAAAGTCATGTTACTAAAGAATTAGTTTAAACAAGTTCAAAATGAATTAAACCATGTCACTGCATTACAATGATGCAAATGGAGGGTGTGTCTTGCCTGGGGTGGTAGAAATCATCGGGAGAAAGTGCAAGAAGCTTGCGAAAAGAATCGCCGGAAATCATTCTCTCTCGGAGGGGGATGATTAAGGGCAGGGGAAAAATGGTCATTTTCAGTATGCCAAAACATAATGAAAGTGAAACCAATAGAAAGGGCTCGAAGAAACAAAGAAGTGGGATTTGGAATCACCTCATTTGGAGTTACGGATAAAAAGTTATGGACGTTTTTCTGCCAGGGACCCATCTGTAATGGAAATCTTTTCAACCAGGGGCCTGAACAGAAAAAGTGAAAGCATAATCTGGGAAAATACGCCTTCACATTATCCATTTGAATAGTGGCGGGGCCGGACGCGTGCGGGTCCCACGGGGTGGGGCCCGTCACTTATCCACGTGGGCTGGGCTGGTCAACGCCCAACCACTGATTGGCGGGGCTCGCGGGCAGGGGGTGGGGCCTGGCGAGACGTCGTCTTCCTCCCCTCCCTGGCCCGTCTGAAGCAGAGGCAGGGGTGCTGCTGGCGCCGGCCCCGGCGACTCCGGCCACCTCCGGCCAAAAGGAGGTCACCAGCGGCTTCAAGATGGCACGCCGCCTCCATCCCAGGGCAGAGGGAGCGCCGGGGAGGGGTGTGGTCACGGCACAGTGCGGTGGCAGAAGCTACAGGCGGCGGCGGCTAAGATTGGGGACGGCGATGCAGGGGGTATCCGACGAGGGGGAGGGAGTTGGGGCGAGTAGATAGACTTCGGGGAGGCTACTGGTGGAAGAATGGAGGGGAAAGGAGCTCGGGATCGAGCTAATTTAGGTGGCGGCCGATGATGGCCGTGGTGGTCAGGGCGGGACAGGAGAGCTCCATGGGCTCGAATGAGAGGTCGGGGAGGGATCTGAGAGTGAGGCGAGGCCAGTGGT
Organism: Triticum dicoccoides; assembly: GCF_002162155.2. NCBI lineage: Eukaryota > Viridiplantae > Streptophyta > Magnoliopsida > Poales > Poaceae > Triticum > Triticum dicoccoides. The sequence continues at coordinate 255,391,896 of NC_041387.1, forward strand.
GAGCTCAAACAGCCGCAGGGCTTGGGGCACGGCCTCGGGTGCCGCCGGGCACGTCCGACCAAAGCTCTGGCGATGGCCAGCGAGCACGGGAGGGTGCGGGATCACAATGAGGGAGGTGCGGACGAGCGACAGTGGTGCACAGGGAAGGAGGGCCCGAGGGGAAGCAGAGGAAAGGGCCGAGCGCCATTAAAGCTCGGTCGGCCATAGTGCGCCCGTGGACACGCGGCGACGAGAGCTGACGGAGGGGCTGACGGAGGGGGAGAGGGCTCCAGGAGGATGGTGACTACGAGGGCAATCTACTGGACATCATCACGAGCACGAAGCCGGCGAGAGGGGGAGGGGGTCCAGCACAAACACCCACTAGACGCGCTCATGGCATGCCAAAACGGTGGTCACCACCAGTGCTGGCATGTGTGGGAGACAAACAGCTGGCAATTTATGTCTAGTGGTAAGTCCTTCGAATGATGGTTTCAACTGAGGTGGTAACTAGGTTAGATAGGCTGTGGTTAAAAAGTACTTACCCTTTGAAGTTTATTGCAGTAAACTTGGGTGAGCACTGGTGATCAACAGAGATATGCTATGGGCCAAATATGATGTCTGGGATGTTTATCTATGGAGGGACTATGATCCTGGAGGTTTTGAGGGTAAATGGACCAAGATTAATCATAGTTGCTTCACAACTGCATATTTGGTCCAGAAATGAAGATCATGAAGGTGCGCTCACATGGAGTGTCCCCTTGAGCTCAAATTGGGCAAGTTTTAGTCATTTGGTCATATGAAGACGCTCAAAAAGTATCATACCATTTGGCAAAGCCAAAATGGTACTTGCTTCACAAACATCTCCTCTCAACGGAAACTTGGAATAATTATGGTGATAAAATGGATCAATTAAATGATGCCAAATTTGGTGGAGATATGTTTTATGGGTAGAAGAATGATCTGGTAATTTATCAGGATTTTTTAAGCAATATAAAATGCACTTGCTTCACAACCTGAAAATAAGGCCAGAATCAAAGATTTGCTCCTGTGCTCACATAGATGATTGGATGGGGCTGACAATGGGTGAAGGGGTTTAATATGGGCACATTAAGGAGTGTGCAAAAGTTCAACTTTTTTGGATACTCCTAGCTAGTACTTCCTTCACAAAGCCTTCTGTCTGACAGAAACTTTGAAAATTCACTGAGGAAGATTGGCTAGGCCAATAAATTTGAACTTGTGCATCAGGCAATTATTTGGACATATAATGATGCCCAAAAATGTTGGGAGGCACTAGGAAAAATATAAATGACACTTCCTTCCCAAAGTGCCATTTAGGGCAGAATAGAAAAAGGAATATTGGGGAAGTATTTTTGAACTGGCCAAGGCAATGGTTGGGCATATTTGAGCTATATATGACCCAAAGGAATTATGAGAATTATTTGGGGATTTTTGGATGGACAAAAATATAGGTTGCTTCACCACCTAGGGCAGATAGGGTTATTCCTTTAATGAAAAAGGAATATTCCCTAGAAAAGATTTTAGGGTTTGGTCAACGAGGGAAGTGGCATGATCCTGGCAAGGTTTTGAGAATGATGAGACACTTGTGAGGGGAAAGGAGGATGATTTCCCAGGTGGCAAGGCCACAGAACCACTCCAAAAAGAAAAACAGAGCAAAAACCAAATATATCCAAAGAAAAAGAAAAGGGCCAAAATCCAGGCTGTTACACCCCAGCTGCTACCGTTTGTTGCTTTGGATGCGCCTCACTCCTAGGAATCCATAGGAGCAAACTGTGCATCGAATGGTGCTCCGTAGCGAGTGCACGGTGCACCTCCGCCGTCGGTTGTGGTCGTCACCGGCGCAACTCCGGCGTGCTGACGTGGCGACGTCAGTAGTAACTAACAACCCCACTAATTAAGCTTAGTGACACTGACAGCTGGGCCCCACTATCTAATTAAACATAACTTAGTTTTTGTTTAGTTTTAATTAACCTCAGTGGGCCCACGCGTCAGCTTTCACCAAGCTAACGTGGCCGTTGACTGGGCCCGCATGTAAACGACACTAACCAGCCCCAGTCACTGACCACTGGACTCCACTGGCCAGGTTTGACCTGGAGCAGCGCTTGTTGACATGCTGACGTCACAGTGACACAGTGTTGACGCAATAAGTCATTTTCTGGATTTAATTTAATTCAGGAAATTCCAGAAAATGCCCAAAACTTCTAAAATTCATAGAAATTCAACAACTACTCAAAATGAGATAACTTATATATGAAAAATGATCAGAAAAATCCAATATGTCAATCCGCACTAGTTTTATTCGTAATAAAGCAACTTAAACCTGCTGTTTATATCAAAACATGATAATGCACTTTATAAATTCATAGTTTGAGTTTGAACTTGAACCTTGGGTGCAAAATAACTCAAACCCATCTGGTTGTAGTTGCATTAGGCCAACACACTCATATTTCCATGTCATGATCATGCATCATATTGTGCATTGCATTTATGGTGTTTCCTTGTCTGTTGCCGGAACTTGTTCCCTCTCGATAGACGTGGTTTCGACGATGTGATCAATGACACCAATGAAGAACTATACTATCTTCAGAAGTGCCAGGCAAGCAAAAACCCCTTGTTCATTCCGATGCAATCCCACTCTCTTGCTCCTGCTCTCTTTTACTGCATTAGGACAACAACGATTCATCTGTTACCTACTGCGGTAGTTGAACCCCTTTCCTCTACATGACTTGTCATTGCCACAGTAAATAGATGAAACCCACTAGCATGAGTAGGAGTTGTTTGAGCCCTGATGTGCCTACTCATTCATGCTTGTTTGTCATGACTGCTACTGCTTAGAGTTGAGTGAGGTCTGATTCATCAGGGATGAATCGGAATGGTGATGAACATGTCCTACTGTGTGTGAGCTAAGCGTGTGAACATGATTTGGTAAAGGTAGCGGTGAGAGGCCATGTAGGAGTACATGGTGGATTGTCTCATTGAAGCCGTCCTTAGGAAATGAGCTCTGTATTTGTGATCCATGAACAACTACTACCTCACATTGGAATGCTTAAGTGCCCCTCTCGACTTATTAATCAACTCGATCTCTGTCTAGGAGTTGCAACTAGTTTCTGGTGTTTTTAGGTTGTGTTAGTAGTCTACCAAGTGGCACCCGGTACAGGTGGGCTTGGGTCAGACTAGGCACCGTGGCCGGGTATGCCAAGCGTCGCCCGTTTGGTGGGCTTGGAACCCTGTACACATTGTTTGGGGCCATGAGCGACACCTCGGCCGGATCTCCTTGCGGATGGAACCCGAATAGGCGATAAACCTGGACTAGAGACTTGTGTGGTTAGTCAGGTCATGGCCAACACCCTCGCCATGTTTCCGCTTGAAGGTTACCAAAATACATGAGGTGTACATGGCGGTAAGTGGCGACAACATGTGTGAATAAGTACACCCCTGCAGGGTTAACATCATCTATTCGAATAGCCGCGTCCGCGGTAAAGGACCTCTGGGTTGTGTGTACAGTTCATAGACAAGTGAAAGTGTATACTCTAAAACATGCAAGATAAGCGTGAGTGCTACGGATGGCATTCTCGTAGGGAGACGAGAGCGGATCCAGAGTGGTGTATTGTTGTGGTGAATATGTGGACTCGTGTGCGCCACCCCGAAAGAGTTACTTGCAGTCGTAGTTCAGGATAGCCACCGAGTCAAAGCTGGCTTGCTGCAGTTAAACCCCACCATCCCTTTGTTTATAATGATGCATATGTAGTTAGTTCTGATATAAGTCTTGCTGGGTACATTTTTACTCACATTTGCTTATTTATGTTTTGAAGAGAGATTTCAGTCTCACTAGTAGTTCCGCATGGACTTCGACGTTTAGCTTGTTACCTCAGCTATGATCTTGTGCCCTCGGTAGGATCTGGTAGATAGTCAGGCTTTTCAGCCTTTTTCATTTATAAATGTCTGTACGCAAACATGTTAAGCTTAAGCTTGTGCTTTGACTTGTATGCTGTAAATGTTGGGTCATGAGACCCATGTTTGCAATATCTCGCTCCTCGGAGCCTATTGAATAAAGTACTTGAGTTGTAGAGCCATGTTGTGATGCCTTGTTGTATTTGCACATATCGAGCATATTGTGTGTATGTTATTGAAATGCTTGGTCTGTGTGCTATCTGACTATCTAGTTGTTTATCCTTGGTAGCCTCTCTTACCGGGAAATGTCTCCCAGTGCTTCCACTGAGCCCTAGTAGCTTGCTACTGCTCCGGAACACTTAGGCTGGCCGGCATGTGTCCTTCTTTGTTCCTGTGTCTGTCCCTTCAGGGAAATGTAGTCATGCTAGCTTGCTATAGCCCGGATTCTCCGGAGTCCTGTTAGCCCAGCTGCTATAGCCCTGATTCACTCGCTAATGACCGACACATTCGATGTTGGGTCATGTATGCTTGTCCCTATAAGTTAGTGCCACTTTGGGTTTACGACTAGCCATGCCAGCCTGGGTTCTTTGTCATATGGATGCTAGAGACACTATCATATACACGAGCCAAAAGGCGCAAACGGTTCCGAGCCTGGTAAGGCGACACCCATGGGGATACCGTGTGTGAGGCCGCAAAGTGATATGAGGTGTTACATGCTAGATCAGTGTGGCATAGGATCGGGGTCCTGACAGCCTTGGTATCAGAGCCTGTCTGTCTGTAGAATTACCAAGCCAAACCGGTCGAAGTTGAGTCTAGAAATTCTTTAGCTATATAAGGGAATTGATTGTGGGATGGAACGTAAGGCTCTTTTTACTCCTTTACCTTATGCCCTTCTGATCTGAGTCATCCTATATTTCCTACGGGTTTAAGGAACTAGGATTCCTCCTCTTTTTATCAGGGTCGCGTGTTACTAATCCGTAGACTTATAGGATTGATGGTTCTAAGCTTCAGTTCGGTTCCTACTACTTTCGTGTATTCATAGCTGACCTCAGAATCTTGATATTGTGATGATCGAGTGGTTATGACACCATTTTTGTAGGATGTCTCAAATCCTTTGAGCATTTTCAGTCGTTATGCTGTCCTCAGTCATCCCAGGTTTCTAAAATAGTCTGATGCATTTGCAAATCCCTTCTTATCGTTCCGAAGTTCCTTTGTGCTAGATCAACCACACTAATTAGTGTGTTTAGGTACTTTATTGCCTCGACATATATGTTGGATCTATTATTATGACCCTAGTTGTCTAGAGTATTACCTCGTAATCTTGCCATGCTTTGTGTTCCCAGTGTGATGATTCTGTTCATCCTTCTCGAAAGCATCCCATGATGCAATTTAGTTAGTAGGTGTTTTACTCCTGGGTTTTGAACCCGAGATTCACCCTACCTACTTCTTGTTGTTAGTGTTTTCTCGTTCCTTCAGGTTATTAGCAACCTTTGTGATAGTCCTCGAGGTTCATGGTATTTCTTTCTTCCAAATACCATGAATTACTTATGGAAGAAGTTCCTCGTTGAACTGAAAGATCAAAACCAGAGTGCTCTTGACGAGTTCTCGATTCTATGTTGTCACTTTGCCAGTTCTACCTTCTACATGGGTTATCCGGAAGAAACATGTTGAACTTGGTTTGACATACTAATATGTGCATCCATAACTTAGAAAGTTATATGCTCCTTGAGTTGTCCCTCTTTAGTTGCTTTCTGGCCCTCGTCTATCAATTGATAGTCAGGAGTAGTTATGCATTCGTTTGTCGATGCCTACTACCTTGTGGTCCGTCAATTCATTCTCTTCCAGAATGACTAGGAGAAACAAACTCCAGAACCTCATCCATATCCAGGATTGGGTCAAAGAAGTTGTACTCCGCAGATCAAAAAGCCAATCCAGCTTTTGTTCTGTTCTACCTTCGAGTATTACTATCTTTCTATGAAGAATATCAAGGAATTGCACACCACTCTATGAACTCTTGATACAGTGATACTTCTCGCCCTCATTATTCATTCCTTGATTCCGTGTTGTTGCAACCGGAATGCTGACAAGTGAATCGTGATGTGTGAAATTAATACTCCTAGAAACCCCGTTGCTTTGTAGTTAAAGCACAATAGTCTCATTCTTAGCATGTTGGTCTAAATCACCATTCTAAGATTAATCGTGCTACCTAGTCCACCTTCCTGGTGCACTCCTCGATTGATGAGCTAGGATTCTATCAAATCCTCGCTCATTTGATCATATCGTCTTGCCTTGAAAAGCAAGGTTGTTCTCGAGCTTAGTAACATATCGGTGGTTCGTGATTTTCTGAATATCTTCTCGGAAGTATCACCAGGTCGTCACCTGACCACTATGTTGAGTTCGTGATCAAGTTGGTTTCTTGTAACCACCCCTTCTCCAAGAATTTGTGTTGTGAGCTAGTTGGTCAAGCTGAACAACAAATTGGAGAGTTGGAAGACAAAAAGTTTGTTTGACTTAGTTCATCCCAAAGGGATATTCCTCTGTGTGTGTCCTGAAGAAAGGTGATATCTTCATTGAATGATCCTCGTGGTCAGTTGATTGATCTATTATCTTATCAAACCTTGATTTGAGTGTGGGCTATCCTCAAATCAGACCAGAACCAACGATGTTCGTAATGTTGTCTTACTCGTGGTTGTTTCCTCGAGCATACACCATTATATCCTTTGGTCTGACCAATGTTATCACCTTGTTCACATAATTGTGGAGTTCCGCCTATATGGAAACCTGGATGAATTGTTGTTGATCCCATGAGCAACATTTTTACCTTCCCCATGATTCGTGTTGAATGTCCAGTTAGTGTTGGAAACTTGTGAGCAATGCTTTCATGATCCGTTCATGAAGCATATGTTCGGTTGAAAGGAGTGACTTCCTATGGTTCACGTGCACCTGGTGTAAGTTGCCGCCATGAGTTCGAGAGAGATTGTTTTTGTTTCCTTTGGAATCATCCCAAGTCAGTCATGTACGTGCAAAGTATTCTATGGTCTGATAGACTGATTATCTTCATTCTATACGTATCCCTAGCACACCAAGCCACTGATTGATTTGTTGAAGGAGAAGAAGTCTCTTCTTAAGAGCAAGACTTATGTAAGGACTTCGATACCCTTGTTAATGGTTCCCCACCTGAACTCAGTAATGTTTTATTGTAATAAGACTACTATGTGGTCATGCTTGTCTGTGACAGCATGCTCACATGTATGGAGCAGAAACGACTCATGTTTTGGAGTTTGCTATCGTAGTTCATTCCCAGAGATTCTCGCAACACCATCTTGTCGATTTGTGTTGCAAATTTTAATTTTTTGTTTCTAGACTTGTTGAGTCTAGAATATTCTGACACCAACCAGATCTGAATCTCAGGCAGATGTGATGGTTGGAACGTGTCCCAATAATTATAATATTGGTCTCTATGTAAACTGGTAAAGTGGATGTTGTGGCCAACACACCTAGCCGGAACAACCATTATTGTAGTATCTTGATTGAAGAAGTTGGCCACCCACCCCATAAGGATTTCGTAGGATTTACTCCCTAGTTGTCCCTTATGGATTTTTGTGTTCCCAAAGTCTGACCTGTTACTTGATGTTCTAGATACCAAACCATTTTAATAAATGGGTTACGCTAGCACATCAAGGAGAACATTAGAAGCGGAGTGCTAAATGTCTCTCGGTTGATCATCCAGATTTTGTCCCCTTGGCCTCGCTAAGGTGAAATCTTAGAAAACGTTATCTTCCTTTGCATCTGCATCCTCCACCAATATACATCATGGTGGTATGTTGTGTTGCCAGGATCCTTGACACGGATGTTGGTAAAACCTTGATGATCATGGAAAAGCTCAAGTTCTTGAGAGCACGCGCAAGCCCCAGGTGTTATCTTCGGCACTAACTAGGCTTGCTCTTAGTTTCCTCGGTTATGCTATAACCTTTCAAACTGTGGACTCACTCTCTATAGTTGAGTTTCTCCCTAGTTACTAGAATCATACCTAGCATTTGCATTTTGTTCCCAGCTTGCACCTTCATTGTGCCATCCTACCCTCGACTACCCTGCTTAGTAATTTCTGATTAGAGTCATCTTCAAAGTGATCCTACCATGGGTTCCATCCATTTCCTGTGATAAGCAAAATAACCCCTTGTGTTGTCTTCAACAAGGTAATCCACATCATCCATTCTAGTCTGAGTATACCATTCCTTCGCATTCCGCCAAACGATCATATGGGAATTACCTCAGGCTGGTTTAGAGAGTGTCGATGATCCATGTATCAAAAGTAATTCTGTTTTCCACTTAAGGTAATAACTCTACAATTAACTTTCCCTCAGGTGCCCCGTTATGGTATCATGGCAACTCAACTCCTTGCTACGTTGACAACCGTTCACCACCTTCTTAAGTGTGGAATTTCTGCCGACCTAGTGAACCTTCATCATCTGTTTCACTCCATCCCTCTGGATGTATTGTTTCGTGTCTTAGCTCGAGAGATGTTTCAATGTCTCACTCCATGAGTTGATCCTGAGTTGTTCGATCTATGATAAGATCGATCCTTCTAGAGTTTTTCCTTTCCTCTCATTGTTATGTTAGTTGGAGTTCTCAGAGCAAGACATCGAGACAATGTTGGTGATCGAATCAATGTTTTCATGAAGTGCAACCTGGATCGTGAAGATTGTGTTAGTTTGCATTTCCCCTTCATCTTACCCTACGCTTGAATCTTGGGACAAGATTCTTGTTTAGTGGGGGTGAGTTGTCACATCCCTAGCTTCTAGCAATGCACTAGACTAGCCTCATGAGTGTCATCATGTTTAAGTTTCAAATGAACTTGAAATGGGGATTGCCTAAACCCTAGCATCAAAGGAATTCACTAGGTTCACCTAAAATACTTTCAGTAAATCCAAATGGCTTTCAAAAATGTTCATCATTTATGGAAAATACTGTAAATAGTAACCAGAGGTGATGCACATTTTTCCATGACATATTTGGGCTCTGAATTAAATCATATAGTATTTGCATTTGGGCATTTAAATGCTATAAAATTTTTAAATGCTCAAATAATCATAAACTAAAATGTTTGCTGTTGGTTATAATCCAAACAGTGGGATTCAGCAGTTTCATGATTTTTGGATCTGTTTTAGTATTTTTAATAAAGCCGTAAAGTGACAGTGAAATAGAAAACAGAAGAAAAACAGAAAAGGAAGGAAACCTACCTAACTTACCTGTGCAGCCCACCTGGCGGCCCAAGTGGCCGGCACAGCCACCACCTCCTCCCTGTCGTCTTCCTCCCCCTCGCCCCGAAGTAGCTCGGTGGCAAGCGCGTGTGCTGCCGCGCGTGGCCACATGCCGGCCACATCCAGGTTGCCTGCCTGCGCCTCAACCTCCTGGAGACGCCACACACCCCCTGACCTCTTTCTCTCTCTCTTTGTCTCTCCCGTGCTTCTCCCTCCTCTGCTCTCTCTCCCTCTCGCGCCTGAGAGTAACCATTACCGTCATTCGCCGTTGCCGTCTCCACAGCCACTGCCTCGCCTTGCCGACGTGCCAAGAAGCCCCTCCTTGTCCCCATCTTCCTCCTCGCCAAGACGGAAGGCGCCGAAAGCCCTGGATGCCGCCAGCCCCACCGTTCCCCTCCTAGGCCACCGAGGATCGCCGCCGTCGATTTGCCGTTGTCTCCGCCTCCCCGAGCTCGCTGAGACCGTCTTCGACCATGCAGTGAGCTCCGCCTTCTTCTCCCCTGCTCCTCGTGCCCGTACGCACCTTCTAGCCGCCCGAGTCACCGGAGCCATGAGCTCCCCGCTGTCGGTGTCAAAACCGGCGGATCTCGGGTAGGGGGTCCTGAACTGTGCGTCTAAGGCTAATGGTAACAGGAGGCGGAGGACACGATGTTTACCCAGGTTCGGGCCCTCTCTATGGAGGCAATACCCTACTTCCTGCTTGATTGATCTTGATGATATGAGGCTAAACCCTAGAAGCTAGCCTATGATTATGATTGTTCGTGTCTTACGGACTAAACCCTCCGGTTTATATAGACACCGGAGGGGGCTAGGGTTACATAGAGTCGGTTACAAAGAAGGGAATCAACATATCCGAATTGCCAAGCTTGCCTTCCACGCAAAGGAGAGTCCCACCCGGACACGGGACGAAGTCTTCAATCTTGTATCTTCATAATCCAACAGTTCGGCATAAGCATATAGTCCGGCCGTCCGAGGACCCCCTAATCCAGGACCCCCTCCATAGCCCCTGATCTAGGCTTCAATGACGATGAGTCCGGCGCGCAGATTGTCTTCGGCATTGCAAGGCGGGTTCCTTCTCCGAATACTCCAAAGTAGATCTTGAACACAAGAATCATGTCCGGCTCTGCAAAACAAATTCCACATACCACCGTAGAGAGCACAATATTCCACGAGTCTAGTCTGCTGACAACTTTCCCCTAGAGTGACATCACGCCGCGGCCCGGTTATTATTCAAACCGTTTTTCCAACCTGCCACAACACGTCTTGCGAGGCGGTTTTATTGGCACGTCTTGTCGAAGCAGAGATCGTGTCCCCCTTATCACGGGATTCTCATCAATACGGGCGTGGGTAAGCCAACCGTGCCATTAGTACAACTCCTTGGTTTAGGCAAGTTCCAAACGGCCACGCGAGAACGCTTGACATTCATCCTCTTTATAAAGAGGTCAAGACATGTACTTTTCTTTCCACGCCCGATCCTTCCCTTCTCCCACCTCGAGTTCCAACACCCAAGGTTCAGTCCAAGCACTCTGGACCTTCAACCATGTCCGGACCCAACCTTCAAGGCCGGTGGATGGCCTCTTCCATTATAGAGGAGTACATCAAGAAGCTTAGGGAGGCTAGGTATTTGACCGCCGAAATCCTTCACATGCTTCCTGCTCAAGGGCAGGTTATTCCCACTCCCAAACCCAATGAAAGTGTCATATTCATCTCCCACTTCCTCCGAGGGCTAGGCTTCGGTCTTCATCCCCTTGTTAGAGGGCTCATGTTCTATTACGGGCTAGATTTTCACGATCTAGCTCCAGATTCGTTCCTTCACATCTCGACGTTCATCGTTGTTTGTGAGACCTTCCTCCGTATTACCCCACACTTTGTCTTATGGCTCAAGACCTTCAATGTCAAGCCGAAGATGATCAACGGGCGACACGCGGAGTGCGGAGGTGCTATTATAAGCAAAGGTGTTGATGCTTTATGGCCAAAGGGTTCCTTCTCGGAAGTTTCCGACCTATGGCAACGAGAGTGGTTTTATATCATAGCACCCCGAGGTAGAAAGCGGGTGGCCGCCCCAGCCTTCCGCTCTGCTCCTCCGCCACAGCTTGCATCATCGGTCAACAAGGGGCTGGACTAGGGATCGGTTCATGATGTGCGGACATTGCAAAGCCACATTCAGGATCTCATCACAAAGGACACCAATCTTGTCAAGGTAATCCATGTAATGTTAGTTCGTTGGGTCCTGCCATGCCAACGTCGACCTCTCCATATGTGGGAGTTCAACCTGGAAGGACCGCAAACTGTTCAGCACTTCTTCGGCATGACACTTGAAGGGATCTATCAATTATTATTCGGATCACGAATAAAGTGTCCAGACACAACAGAGGATACAGGCCTCAACTGTAACCGTCCAGATACCCAGGTAAGTAATTCCGTGACCGAACATGTTTTCATTATATTTGTCACAACATTATTCTGAAAAACCACCGTCGGCAAGGACTGGATAAGAAAGGCGGAGAGGATCAGGTGTTCTGCCCCTCTTCCCGAAGATTCGCTGGATCCTGTACTAACCAGGATGGTGGCTCGCGCACCTTACCAAGTGCCATCAGGGGAGCACAAGGAGATGAATGGGGAAGCCAAAAGCGGACTTCATGCTGGAGGTACGTTACGCATCCTAACTGGGGAAATTTGTACCCCCGTGTCGGAGGATGAACGGGGAGGAGAATCTAGCATCCCCTCTCCCCACGGGAAGAAAAGGACCGCCCCCGAAGACTTGGAAGCAGAGGTCTCCAAACGAGGGAAGAAACCTTCACCATGGGGCCCTGCCCCGGATGGCAACATTGCCGCACAGCACCCACAGGGGGGCAGCCGTTAACAAAGCTGTAAGTGAACCAAGGTGCTTAGTAAGCATAACCTGTTCTTTTCCTGAGAATAACGACCAAGACATATGTTTTGCAGTTTGGCTCATAGCCTCCCTCAACAATGTTCGTCCTCGGGGGATCTTCTTCCGGAGATGACGGAGAGCGAAACGCCACCTCCTACTTCTCCGCCTCATGAGGCGGATGACCCTGAGGTGTCGTCCCCGAGGTAACTCTTCGGCCGCCCGAAGTCCGGGGTTTTCAGCTCCTAGAGAGACCAATAGAAAAAGCCCCAGACTGTCTGATATACAACCGGACACATTGACGGGTCTTCTGTGGCAAGCGGTTATCTCAGAGGCACATCATACCTTAATGGATATGGTGGTGGAGAGGATTTCATCCGCAAAAAGCGGGTTGAATGAAGCTTTTACGAGCCTGCTAAGAGGCTTCGAGGTACGCAAAGTAAATTTTTTTATTGTACCGTACACGCAAGGTGCACTTTGTATAGATAGTAGCCCCTGAGACTATGGTTGCCATCCGGACGAGGCAAGCAGAGGATCATAGTCTTAGGTAATGATGGTGCCGATTTTGTACGCAGGCGGCTGCAGCTCCTGTGGCTGACCGGACTGCTGAATTTGCCAAACTAAAGCGACAACTTGATGTAGCGGATGTAGACATCAGGCTTGTGAACAAGCGGCTTGACGAGGCACAGGGTATGTATATTTGGGTGGTCAGCGAATGTTAATAAGAGCATTATGCTAGGATTTACGATATGCTTTGACTGTAGATGGTGCTGCAGCCGTGGAGACCCTTCGGGTAGAACTTCCCGGGCCAAGGAGCAAGCCAGGAGAAGCAATGCGGCTGCTGTGAAGGCAGCTGATGAATTAAAAGCCGAACAGGCTGCTCATCGCCAAAATGAGGATAGAATAGCCAACATGGCTCTTGAGCTACAGAATGTCGCTAGCCGATATGAGCTTCTCGAAAGGGAAAACCAAGCGAAAACGATTGACCTAAAAAAGGCTTTACAAGCAGCAAAGGAAACTCGCTCTGAGATTAGAGTGGCTCGAGAGGAGCTCCGGCAAGCCGGTGAGATCGCGGCTGGGAAGCCCTTTTTACTGCGAACCAAATTAGGCAATCCGAAGTATGCCCCTCTTGATCAGTTGTGGAGGTCTTCTGACGCATACTTGGATTTTTCAAAGAATCCTACTGATGCGACATAGTATTTCGAAGATCGAGAAGATCATGAAACAGAAAGATTGTTCTGGTTGTAGTTCAGTACTCCAAGGCGTCCGCTACTGTTGAATGAGCAAATGGCCGAATGAGCCGAGCTCCATAGGTTATCCGGGCTTGCCATGAAGGTGGTCGTGGATCACCTGTGGCCAAAGGAACCAAGTCCGGATAGTTATTTTGGTTTGGCGCAACGATTTATTCGTGTTGTGCCGCATATCGACGTTGTCAAGTGGTCGGCGTGCATAGAGGGTGCGTGGATGGCCCTTGCCTGTGTTAAGACATTCTGGGCAAAGATGGAGGCCACCGATGTAGCAACCAAGGGTCCGCCTGGGGGCCAGGACTCGCCCGAGCACTATTTTGAAGAAGTCTTAGAAGGTGCCCATTTAATAGAGGCTTAGTGCTCGAAGAATACCATGTTCAAATGACATGTATCTTGATTGTAAAAACAATGCTTTTGGTAAAAAAAGGCTATATTTATACTTTTGCCCGTAAAGTATTGTAGTGCCTCCTGTGCGGCTGCTTATATATATATGTATATAACCCGAAAGTTTGCAGTCGTCGGCTTCAGCCCCCTCATATATAATGCGGGGGTGTTCGGTAAAGCACATAATCACACTTGATCCAACGTCTTGGTCCGTTAAGGAGGTGGTAGCGTGGCGAACGAGGCAGTCGGACTATATAGCTTTAACACTTTCACTTAGCCATAGGAGTTTGACGGTGGGACTACTATATAGCCCCTTGTATGTCCACGTTTATCAGAATACGGTGCACTTACATACGTCACCGGGAAACCGGTACTTCGTTAATGCGAAGGAATCACGAAGATTCCGCTTAGTCATCGAGTGGTTGACCAGTCTCTCGCTTTATCATGATAGTCAGTTTTCGGCTTTCTCTATTGAGGTGCTCATCCGGATGAACCAGGGCATAATCACAGTAGTTCTCCCTGTGCCACCTTAGCCGATAGAGCGGAACGTAAGGTAGCAAAACACAGGATCCGGGAAAACCCAACTATTGACCAAAGACATGATTCGGAGCTGATGCATATAAGGCCAAACTCGCGACGCCGAACACTCCCGAAGGTATTCGGACTTTACAACAGATACTGGGCTGAGTACCGCCCTCGATAATGACCCCTGAATTTCAAGGTACGTGCATCAATTTGGCGTGACGAAAGAGCGCTTGTGGTGAGAGCATAGATCTCAAAAACTAACTGGTTGATGTCTCTGTAACGTCTATTTTGGAACGGTGTATCATAAGTTCGTCGGTAACACAGGTATCCCTCTTGGTCATTTTAAGTGACAGGAGGGTGTAAGACAACAAGAGACAATAAAAAAGGTTTACACAGGGTCTTAATCTAAAAAATAAACCTTTGGACGGGTCCCTGGTGCACGTCTACGCCTTTGTCTTCGTTGTGTCGTATCTTTGAAGGGTATAGCATGATGGTCATCTGTGAAAAAAAGAAAAAAACCCATGTGAAAGAATCTGGTGTGACCGTGCGTAAAGTCAGTTAATCTTAGTGAACCATGAAAATTCAATTTCTTGGGTGTAAATAGGGTCAAGCCAAACTATGGACCTTTTACATGCGGGCAGCCCCCCACACCACATATGGGGGCATAGCTGTTAATCAAGCTCAGGTTTATGTGGGCTGCTACAACTAGGTGTGCACCGAACATGTCTATCCGTGTTTGTTGTCTCGAAGACCGTTGGGTTACTAAGGTTGGAGGGGCCATTCAGTGGTTCGGCTGCTAGAGCCGCCATGTATTCTTCCGCACGAAGACAACGCTCTGTGTTTCCACTGATTGTGATGACGCCACGTGGACCGGGCATCTTAAGTTTGAGATAAGCGTAATGCAGTACTCCATTGAAACTAGCGAAGGCCATTCTTCCGAGTAATGCATGATATATCAGATTAAGACTATTGCCGTCGTCCATGAGGACTAGGGTGAGATGGTATCTGTCAATTATTCAGTTGAACACCAAGGCAGCCGAACCTCCATGCTGGATACTAGTCGGATGTTCCCTGCGATCGAAAGTGATCGGGCAGGCCGACCATGGGTTGAATTTGGGGGCGACGGGCTCTACAGCATATACGTCTCGGAGTGCGCATTTGCACTTCCTCTTTGGTATGTGGGTCCGGTGGAAATTTTTTCTGTCCCCCAGTGTTCAGCTAGCGAGATTCGTCCTCATCTTCACTTGGCGGCTCCCTCTGAGGGAGTCCTAGATTAGGGGGTATCCGGACAGCCGGACTGTGTATAACGTCTGGACTATTGAAGCGTGAATATATAAGACTCAAGACTTCGGCCCGTGTCCGGATGGGACTCTCCTTTGCGTGGAAGGCAAGCTTGGCGATCCGGATATTATATTTCCTTCCTTGTAACCGACTCCATGTAAACCCTAGCCCTCTATGGTGTCTATATAAACTGGAGAGGTTGGTCCTTAGAAGGCCGATCACAATTACAATCATACCATCATAGGCTCGCTCTTAGGGTTTAGCCTCTACGATCTCGTGGTAGATCTACTCTTGTACTACCCATATCATCAATATTAATCAAGCAGGAAGTAGGGTTTTACCTCCATCGAGAGGGCCCGGACCTGGGTAAACATCTGTGTCCCTTGCTTCCTGTTACCGTCAGCCTTGACGCACAGATCGGGACCCCTTACCCGAGATCCGCCGGTTTTGACACCGACATTGGTGCTTTCATTGATTGTTCCTCTGTGACGTCGCCGCAAGGCTCGATGGCTCATCTCATCATCAAGGATGACATTACCGAGGGAGCTCTAGCTGTAGGCCAGACGCTCCAACTCGGCGACTTTATCATTGCCGCCCCATCGGCGATAGCGCCGATGATGGCCTCTCGGGTCATCAATCATAACCTTCGCGTCAGTTCGGAACTTGCCGAACAGATGGATCCAATGGAGCTCTTCTCCCTTAATGAACTCTTGGATCGCATCGCCGCTCTGGGAGTCGCTACAAACTATGACCGGATTGGGCTCAAACCCGACCGAAGGGACATCAGGTCCCCGCCGGCCACCCATGAGGTAGCGATAGTGGAGGAACCACGCGCGGATTGTCCCTCAACTTTGAGGATGAATTATGTTCGGATTGTCGAACTTCTTGACCGGAAAACCTGCTCAAAGGGAAATGTCGGGGGCTGGGTGCGACATATGCCAATGGATGGCTTATCATGGTGGGAGCGAGTAGAACGTCGCTGGTGCCTGGAAGCGGGATAAGGCGTAGACACGAACACCGGCGTACTTTACCCAGGTTCGGGGCTCTCCTAGGAGATAACATCCCTAATCCTGCTCTGTGGGGTCTCCGCATGATCACTAAGGCACAAGTGATACAATGGTGCTCCTTGAGCTGTATGCAAGAGGCAGTAGGAGGCAAGGCTCAGCTCTCTTCCTGCTCTAATGGGTGGCTTGTTCTAATCGGGCCGAACCCTTTGCATGGGTGGCCTGGGGGGTTTATATAGGCCTACCCCCCAGGGGTACAATGGTAATCTAGCCGGCTGCTGGGCCCGGCTATCAGCGTCTCTAGCCTCCGGCTTCTCCGTCGACCGCTGGGGCCCGCCACCTGGCGGACCCCGCCGGCTGGTTGGAGGCTGCTTACTGTAGCCGTGCCGTTGGTGATGAGAGCTTGGTCATCTTAGCGTGGCTACAGTCCCGCCGCCTGGCGGCAGATCACTGTAGCCACGTCTGGTCTCATCAGCTTAATGGCATGCATGTATCGGGATAAGGGACGGCCGACCGTTGGAGGCCGGCCCCTCTTGTATCCGCTTGGTCGAGCTTCTGCCGTCTTCCTTGGAGTCGCTGCCAGATAGGGCCCGCCTCCGGCGGGCCATACCGACAGGCCATTGTGGGGAACAGGACTCTGCCTTCCCGGAGCAACGTCAGGGTAGATACGGTACAGTGCCCCGTCGTGCGGGGGTCTCCGTTTGTATGGAGCACTGTAGCCACGCCCGTCTCGAGCGTGGGAGGCGACGTGCTTCACTGTAGCCATACCTTGTCTCGTACCCTCGAAGGGAGCTCGGCTACACGTAGTTGTGAGGTGGCCGCCTGCCTGTTGCCGCCCTCTCTGGAAGGCGGCCGTTAGGAGCCGGCCACTCGGAGCGCCGCAGTCTTGGGTCACCCGCCCTCTGGAAGCCGGCCGCTGAGCCGTCCGGCCCTAGAGGGCGGAGTTTCGGCTTGGGGCCCAGCTAGGCGGAGCTGGCCCAAAGTCTTGATAAATCTTGGGACTCGGGTGAGCCTACCCGTGGCCCATTACTCCGACAATAGTCCCTGAAGTCGGTGACGTGTCGTGGTCGAGGGGTCGCGAGGTCTCAGCGGCTTCCCCCCTCTCCGAGCTCTGGGAGAATGTCGATCCGTCTTGCGGCTAGCCGACTGCTCAAGGCGGCCTCGCCCAGGCGGAGCTATATGGTTGATTTTGAAGTTCAAGGCGGGAAACAGGTGGCGTGCCTGTTAAGCTTCCCCAAGCAGCCGCCCATCATGGACGCGCCACGCGGCGCACATCAGCCTGACAAGCCTGCCATCCCACGCTATGGATGGGACATAACTCCGGGTCGGGCCCGCCACTACCGTGCCACGTCAACCGGGAGGATTTACTGCACCGGAGGGGACGGTTACCATCCCCGTGACTATTCACAATGGGGTGAATGCGCGCGGGAGACGGGGGGTCGTGGGGGCGTGGGCGCAGTTAATCCCACGACCCCACGTCCCGCCCCCTCGGCTGCATAGCCCGGGCGCTATAAGTAGGGAGGGGGGAGAGGTGCGGCAAAGTTCATGCGCCCCTCCCACTCTTCTTCTTCTCCTCTCAGCCCCCGCTGCTGCTGCCGCCGTAGCACCGTCGCCGTTGCTCGATGCCGACGCATCTCTCCTCCCCGCGCCGCCAGGCAGAGCCATTGGCGACTGGGATGGATCGACCGTGATCGAGGATCACATCGCATTGCGCCGGATGCCCAATGTGACCTTCATCAAGGCGCGGGTGTCGCCGGAGACGGAGATTTCGCCAGCGCCGCAGGAAGACGAGTGGGTCGTCTTCCGCTCGCTTTTCCTGCGGAGCTTTGGCCTCCCTGCGAGCAACTTCTTCCGCGCCTTCCTCAACTTTTACAACCTTCAGCCCCATCACCTCACGCCCAATGCCATGACCTTGCTCTCCGCCTTCGTCAAGGCGTGCGAGCGCTACCTCGGAATCCTCCCCACAATCGAGCTGTGGGGAGCATTTTTCTACGGAAAGCTCGGCACCTCCGCCAAGGAGACGACATCCGAGTGTGGGGGCTTCGTCGCCGTGCGCCGGCCGGCGAAACGGAACGCCTTCCCTGTCATCAAGCTCGCGCAGTCGGGGAAGATGTGGCAGCAGTCCTATTTCTACATCGAGAACATGGACCCTGCTGCCGACTTCCTCAACCTGCCGGCCTACGAGACCGCCCCCCCCACCGGAGCTCGCGTCTCCTAGAAGTACAAGCCAAAGACGGTGTCGGCGGATGCTGCGGCCGCCATCGGCCGACTCCGGGTGCTCCAGGAGTCGTAGGGCCTCGTGGCCTCCGACCTCCTCGTCGCCTTCGTGGAGCGCCGGATCCTCGCGCACCAGTGCGGCCCTCACCCGATCTTCCAGACGGGCAGACACCGCGATCCGTGCCGGCTGTGCACAAAGGGAATGCCGCCTGCCGAAGTCTCGCGGATAGTGAACGAGATCTCCGACCTCAAGATGTCGGAGAAGGAGTGGCGGTACGGGAAGCAGCCGTACTCTCGCCAAGATCCTCCTCCCGCGGTAAGTTCCTTGTCTTTGTCCTTTGAACTACTTTCTTCTGCTTTGTTTCTCTTTATGGCGCCGCTCTTCAAGACTTGATTCCTTCTTGGTTGCAGATTTATATGTCCGAGGCAACGGCCGCCCTCCTGGGGCCGAGTGATAACCTCCAGGCGGATAGGGCGGAGAGTGACTTGGACGACCCCGACTTGGGGGCGGCCGCCCTGGTCGACGATGCGTCAGGCGGCGGTGGCAGAGCGGATGGCGGTAGCAGAGCAGGCGGCTCCGAGGGAGGCGGCAGCGTGGAGGCCTGGCCCGACAACGACAAAGACAAAGACGAGCGGCGCCCTGCCCGGAGCTCCGACACCACCAGCGCCGGCCCCTCTTCTAGGCCGCCCGCCCCAGGCGGCAAGTGCAAGCGGAAACAGGGCTTGACCCTGTTCGGCAGCGCCCCAAAGAAGCCCAAGAACCCGGCCGTGGCGACCAGGCGGAAAGAGACCGCGGCCAGGGCGACCCAATATCAAAGGCAGCCAAAGGTGCCAATTATGGTGTCGGCGCAAGCATCCTTTCCTTACTCCTTGTTTTTTCATCAATCTGTCATGAAAATCCTCTGACTTGTCTTCTTATTTCAGGGCCTCGCTGACCCTTGAGAGGTCGGGTGCCGGTTCGGTCCTCAGGTCGGCAGCGACCTCCTCGACCAGCCGGTGCATCGACCCGGCCGCCGACCTCCGGGAGGTGACAGAGCGGAATGCACGGGAGGTGCGCGATGAGGCAGAGGCCGACCGCCTGGCCAAGGAGCAGCTGGACCTGTCTGCCGCGTCTACTGCGAGGGTGCTGGCGCGGGCGGAAGCTCAGGCCGCGGAGAAGGAACGGCTCGCGAAGGTCACCCGCTGCTGAGAGCCACTACTTGTGTCCCCCCTAAACACTTCGCCGCCTCCGCCTGATTTCGAGGCGACAGCCGGAGGAGCCAGCGGCGACTACCTGATCTGAGAGCAGGGGGGCGGTGATGTAGCCATGCCGGACGTCTTCGTGCTGCCACCCCCGCCGCCGCCTCCGTCAGCCAGCGAGCCACGTGACGAATAGCCACTGGCGCCGCCGGTGCCACCGGTCGAGACTACGGTGGCAACGGTCCTGGTTCCCACGGTTCGCATTCCCATGCGCTACTATCTGGAGAAGGCGGCCTCAGCGCCGCGGCCGCAGGAGATCGGCGCCTCGAGCTCGTCGGCCCATGACACCAAGGCGACCAGTGCCGCACCCGTGGGTTGGGTACGCGGGGGCGGAACTGGCGCCCTGAACGAGGCGTCCCTTGTCGTCCAGGCCAAACTTCGGGCGGAGGCAGAGGCACTCAAGCGCTGCAACGAGGCCTACTTGGAGTCGCGCACCGCCATCCGGGTAAGCCGTATTTTGGTTTTATCTCCGAATGTTCTTCTTGGCTTCTTTCGTGGGGCGCGCAAGTGCACCCACTGGGTGTAGTCCCCAAGTTCCGGGCCAGCTGTTGAGCAGGCAGGTCGGAACTTTAACTTGTAGTTGCCGATTGCAGATTTTCGTTTTGTTGTTTCTTCTGCAGGATTATCATAACCTCCGCGCGACCGCCTACAACTCTAAGGTTCGGGAGCTGGAGGCGCAAACGGCCCATCTCGCCGAAAGCCGGCGTAAGTCTCTTTCTTCTTTCTTTGCGGGGGTGCGCTGGCGCACCCGCGGGCTGTAGTACCCGAGGTTCGGGCTGACTGATGAGCAATCGGGCCGAATCTCCTCAGTTGTTCTCTTTTTTTTCTTGTTGGCTACTTCTTTTTTGCGGGGGCGCGCTAGCGCGCCCGCGGGCTGTAGTCCCCGAGGTTCGGGCCGACTGCTGAGTAGTCGGGCCGAATCTCGTCGGTTTTTTCTTTTCTGCTGTTGACTACTTCCTTTCCGTGGGGGCATGCTGGCGCGCCCACGGGCTGTAGTCCCCGAGGTTCGGGCCGACTGCTTAGCAGTCGGGCCGAATCTCCTCGGTTGTTCTTTTCTTTGTCTTTTTTGTTTGACTGATGTCTTCTTCTTTTCTTTCTTTCTTCAGAGGCCAATGCCGACCTGCAGCAGTAGCTCGGCGAAGCCAAGAACGCCCTGCGCGGCAAGGAGGCGGAGCGCAGCAAGCTGGCGGAGGAGCAGGACCACCTGGCCGCCCAACTTGCCGAACAGGCGGAAAACCTTAAGGTGGCCCAGCTGAAGGAGGAGACAGCGGAGACCAGCCTGCTTGCCGAGTTCGAGCTCGAGTACTCTGCTTGGGCCGACAAGGAGGCCTAGGTGACAGCCTGCTTCAGCAGCATTGAAGACTTGGTCGACGGTAAGCCCTATTCTCTTAGTTTCTTGCTTTGAGTTTTCAGCCCTTTCTTATAGCCTTGGACTTTTTCTTCTTCTGCCCGGAAAGACTTCTTCCCGGGCCATTCTGTAGCCGCTACCCAGATGATCGAGGCCTAGCGCGAGGAGCGAAGGGCAGAGGGCGCGTAGATCGCCGCTGATGCCCCTAGGACCCTTGGTTAACAGGTCCTCAGCATTCAGGCGCGGCTTCGGCCTACTCACCGCTTGTTGCGCTGCCTGCAGCGCATCGGAGCCCAGGCGGTCTCTGCCCTCTGGCCAGGCTTGCTGGCCCCTCGCACCCCAAGTTGGACCACCGACTGGCTATAGGTGGCGGCCGGTCGCCTGGGGGCCTGGAAGGGCTCAGCAGCCCGGGCAGGAGCGCACCAGGCCTTGGAGTTCGTCAAGGTGTGGTACCCTGGGCTAGATCTAGCCCAGTTAGCCACGTTCCGACTAGAGGCGCAGGAGGAGCTGGCGGCGGTGGAAACTGAGCTTGTCAGCAGGGCAGCGGCGATCGTCGACTTCACCGACACCAGTGTCTTTGTGCCGGAGGTGGTCGAGGAAGGCGGCGAGGCTCTGCACGAGTGGCTCGGGCTGAACCCGGAGGACAGCGAAGACTCCGCCGAAGTCATCGACTCCAGCGATGAAGGGGAGGACAGGGAGGAAGAAGAGGGGGGGGAGGAGGAGGAGGAAGACGAGAGCGACGTCGACATGCCAGAGGTTGGGGCGGATGGTCAGCCCCAACCTGACCGGGCCTCAAGCAACAAGCCGCACACCGAGGTGCCGCCCGCTACTGGAGGCGTTCAAGTGGGGGCGGACCCGCTGCCCGTTCCTCCGACGGATGGTACCGACTCCGTCCTCCAACACTCCAATGCCTCGCCTGCTGTCGGCGATCCATCTGCTCAGATGGAGCCGCCTGCCGCGCCAGGTGGCGCGACCGACTCCAATGTTCAGCCGGAGCCCTTGGCCACGCCATCCGGCACCGGCCAGCCAGATCTTTCTGCCGCGCCTTAGGATTTTATCTTTTTTCTGCTTGCTACTTTGAACACTTTGGTTAAATTCGCACAATTCCACCCACTGGGTGTACATCAAACTCTGTTTGAATGCTGGCCAGAGGCCTTTACCCATGTAAAAATAATTTATCATTCCTCGTGCTTGCTGTGCTGACCTACACTCTTCTTTCCTTTTTCTCCTTGGTTTTTTCCTTTGCCGCCGACCCTTTGGCTTTGCTTTCACCGGCCACGCGGCCGCTCTGCGGACCGTGGCTGGTTTGAGCACTCTAGCTGTTTGTGAGGGGGGCTAAGCTTTAACCATTCGGAGCTTTGGGTGGTAAGGTGGAGGTCGGCCGTTTGGCCGCCAGGCGGCCAGACGACTAGGCGCGATGCCGCCTTCTACTATATGCGCCTTCTTCCTTAGTCGTTTTTTCGTGTGGGGCGCTTCTTTGCCACCTTTGCCCGCCATGTAGTCGCTCTACGAGCTATGGCTTCAGACAAAGGAGGTTGTGGTGCCGGCACACTACTTGTCCGGCTGTAGGAGGCGGCATATTGTAGAAGGCGGTGAGGCTTCGGTGCGACTGCTCGAACCCGGTGCCAGGCGGAAGAAAAATAGAGTACACATTCTCATAGGCATGACATTTATCATATAGATAAAAAGAGGGCAATCCGCGAGCTCTTCTCGGGGGACCCGGAGTCTTTATACGTAGTACAAAAGGTAGCGTGATACATAATGCTTTCAACTGTAAAACCTTTGGAGGAGGTTTGCGTTCCACGGCCTCTCCGTTTCTTTGCCTGAATCATCTCTCTTGCATGCTCTGGGCTTCTGGGCATCGATCAGATAGTACGCATTGTTGCCCAATACTTTACTGATGATGAAAGGGCCTTCCCAAGGTGCCGAGAGCTTGTGCTATCCGGCTGTTCGCTGGATCAGCCGGAGCACAAGGTCTCCCTCCAGGAAGGACCTTGGCTTCACCTTGTGGTTGTAGTATCGGTGCAGACTTTGTTGGTAGATGGCCGACCTGCTGAGTGCCAATAGCCGGCCCTCTTCCACCAAGTCGACGCCGTCTTCTCGTGCCTCCTTGGCGTCCGCCTCGGTGTACATGGTGACTCTTGGGGAGTCAAATTCAATATCCTTCGGGATGACAGCTTCGGCATCGTAGACGAGGAACAAATGCGTGAAGCCTGTCGATTTGTTTGGTGTCGTGCGCAAGCTCCAGAGGACGGCCGACAGCTCGTCGATCCACAGCCGGCCGAACACTCTAGAGGCTCGACCAGTCCGGGCTTGAGGCCGGACAAAATGAGGCCGTTTGCGCGTTCCACCTGTCTGTTTGACTGGGGGTGGGTAACGGACGCTAAGTCCAGGCGGATGCCCTGTGTTGCACAAAAAAGGGCCAAGGCTCCCTTGGCGAAGTTAGTGCCGTTGTCGGTGATGATACTGTGCAGGATGCCATACCGCGTGGTGATGTCGGTGATGAAGGTCACGACAGTCGGCCCATTCAGCTTCTTGATTGGTTTTGCCTCTATCCACTTGGCAAACTTGTCCACCGCAACCAGCAAGTGAGTCATGCCACCGCAGGCCGTCTTGAATGGTCCCACCATATCCAATCCCCACACGGCATAGGGCCAGGCTATGGGAATGGTCTTGAGTGCAGACGCCGGCAGTTGTGGCTTGGAGCGGAACCTCTGGCACCCTTGACACTTCTGAACTAGCTCCCTGGCCTCTTCCAGGGCAGTGGGCCAAAAGAACCCGTGGCAGAAAGCTTTGGCCACCAGGGCTCTTGAAGCCGCGCGGTAGCCACACTCGCCCTGATGGATGTCTCTGAGTATTGCTTGGCCTTGGTCGGACTCCACACACCGCTGATAAACTCCAGTGATGCTTCTTCGCACCAGCTCTTTGTTGACTATGGTATGAGCCGCAGCTCGCCTCTGTACTTGTCGGTCTAAGATTTCATCGGTTGGCAGCTCCTTGTTCACCAGGAACTTGAGGATCAGCTGGGCCCATGAAGGCGTCGCAATTTCTTTGACTGCAAGGGCGGTTGGGCCGGAAGGCAGCGGGCCGGCGGCCGCTTCCGCCTGCCGTGCTGAAGAAGTCGCCGTGCCGACTGGTGAAGTCCTAGGGCCGGGCTCCGAAATCCCTGGGCCGGGTTCTGAAGTCCCCGGGTTGGTATTGGCTGTAGCAGCCCCCGGGCCGCCTATCAAAATCCCCGTGCCGGCCTCTGGGCAACCAAGTCGGATCCGACTACTTCGGGGCGGGGGCCGGAACAAAGATGGAGTCTGAATCAGGAGACGGCTTGACAGATGGCTTCAGAAGATGGCGTAGGGCGACGCAGGCCGGTATTGCTTGTCGGGTGGAGCCGATCTGTGCCAGGGCATCTGCTTGCTCGTTGTCATTCCTTGGCACGTGAAGGAACTCACATCCATCAAAGTATTCGCTGAGTTGCTGCTCCAGGAAGCGGTAGCTCGCCATGTTTGCATCCTTGGCGTCCCAGTCGCCTGAAGACTGCTGTACCACCAAGTCGGAGTCACCATAACAAAGGATCCGGCGAATGCCGAGTTCCTTGGTGAGCCGGAGCCCGTGTATGAGTGCCTCATATTCTGCTATGTTGTTGGAGGCGGCAAAGTGGACTTGCAATACGTATTTAAGCTTGTCGCCCTTGGGAGAGGTGAGGACGACGCCGGCTCCCAGACCAGTGCGCATTTTGGAACCATCAAAATGCATCCGCCAATGGGTGGAGTCTGGCGCAGGCGGCAAATATTGGGTTTCGGCCCAGTCGATGAGGAAGTCGGCCAACACTTGTGATTTGATGGCGGTGCGAGGCTGGTAATACATGGTGTAGGGGGCCAGATCAATAGCTCATTTGGCCACTCGGCCTGAGGCATCCCAGCTTCCAAAGATCTCAGCAAGCGGGGCTGTGCAGATGACAGTTATGGGGTGCTCTTGGAAGTAAGGCTTCAGTTTCTTGGCGAAAAAATGGACGCCATAACACATCTTCTGGTAGTGGGGGTAGTTTTGCTTGGAGGCGGACAATACTTCACTCAAGTAATACATCGGTCTCTGGACCGACAATGCTTTGTCCTTCTCCTTGCGCTCTACTACCATGACTATGCTGACAACCTGACTAGTGGCTGCAATGTAGAGGAGCATGGGCTCCTTCTAAGTTGGTGCTGCCAGAACAGGCGGGGTTGCAAGCATCTTTTTGAGTTGGAGAAATGCTTCGTCCGCCTTGTTGTTCCATTCGAAAAAGGTGATCTTCTTCATGAGTTGGTACAGGGGAAGGGCCTTCTCGCCCAGCCGGCTGATGAAACAACTGACTCACGCAAGGCAGCCGGTGAATTCCTGCACGTCCAGTAGTCGGGTGGGCACCTTCATCATCTCAATTGCCTTGATCTTCATAGGATTGCACTCTATGCCGCACTATGAGACCAGGAAACCAAGGAGCTGGCCGGCTAGTACTCCAAAGACACATTTCTTCGGGTTGAGCTTAATCAGGAATCGACGCAGGTTTTCAAAGGTCTCCTTGAGGTCCTCTAACAGAGTGTCGCGCTTCTCCGTCTTCACCACCACATCTTCCACATAGACATGGGCATTTCTGTCGAGTTGCTTGAGGAGGCACTTTTGCATGCAACGTTGAAACGTGGCACCGTCATTTCTCAAGCCGAATGTCATGGTCAGGTAGCAAAAGGCTCCAAATGGCGTGATGAAGGTGGTCTTCAGCCTATCGGCAGGGTTCAGCTTTATCTGGTGATAACCGGAGTATGCATCCAAGAAACTCAACAGCTCGCATCCGGCTGTGGAGTCTATCACTTGATCAATCCTTGGCAGAGCAAAGGGATCCTTGGGGCAGGCCTTGTTGAGGCTGGTGTAGTCAATCCACATGCGCCACTGCTTGTTCTTCTTCAATACTAAAACTGGGTTGGCCAGCCACTCTGGAAAGAATACTTCCATGATGAATCCGGCTGCTAGGAGCCGGGCTATTTCTTCTCCGACAACTCTTCTCTTCTCTTCTGACAAACGGCACAAGGGTTGCCTGACCGGCTTGACGTTAGGTCGGACGTGTAGTTTGTGCTCGGCGAAATCCGTCGGAACACCTGGCATGTCCTTGGGGGACCATGCAAAGATATCCCGATTCTCATGGAGGAAATCGACGAGCTCGCCTTCCTATTTGCTGTCAAGGCCTATGCCTATGACAGCGTGCCTCTCCGGGTGCTCTGGGTCCAAGGTATTTTCTTTGTTTCTTTGGCCGGCTTTAATGAGCCCTCAGCTTCCGACTCCTGGGGTGTGGGTGGCATTTCCGGCTTCTTGCCTGCCAACGCCACCACTCGGTCAAGGAGCTGCTTTTCGGCTGCAATCACGAGGGACTCGGCCAGCCAGCTGCTATCTGCAGCGCAAGCGATTGACTTCTTGTAGTCTCCGACTACCGTCAGGATTCCCTTGGTACTCGGCATCTTCATCTTGAGGTAGGCGTAGTGGGGGACCGCCATGAATTTTGCTAGAGCAAGCCGGCCTAGCAATTCATGATAGGGGCTCTGGAGGTCCACCACTTCAAACCAAACTGGCTCTCAGCGAAAGTGGTTCTTGTCTCCAAAGAGGACATCAATCTGGGTCTTGCCGATTGGTGAGCAAGAAAGGCCAGGGACTATGCCATGGAATACAGTCCGACTGGGGAGAAGCTGCTTCTGCTTGATTCCCAACTTCTCCATCGTATCACGATACAGGATGTTGATGCTGCTGCCGCCGTCTATCAGGACTCTGGAGAAACGGGCTGCTCACCTCTCTGTTGCAAGGGTCGCTTCTAGGACCAGGGCGTACGAACCAGGGGAAGGCATCAGTTCCGGGTGGTCGGCCCTGCTCCAACTGATAGGCTTTTCGGACCAATGCATGAACTCTGGGGTACTGGAGGCCACTGCTTGCACTTCTTGTTGTTGTTGCCGTCTGCTGCGTCTGTCGTCAGTCATGTGGTGAACACAACATAAGCTCCCTGTTCGTCTGGGTACTCATCTTGGATGGCGCCGACTGGTCGGGCCACCGGCTGTTGGGGCTGAGGAGGCGGCGGTCCGGCAGGCGGAGGAGGCAGGAGTCTGTCTTCCTTGGCAATTCTGGTGAGCCAGTGACACTTTTGAGTGGTGTGGTTGGAGGGCTTTGTGCCGCTATGGAATTTGCAGGGTGCGTCTAGGGTCTGCTCGTAGGAGAAGGCGGGCAACCAATTGGACTTGCCGCCCTTCTGCCGCTTGGGGGCTGGCTGCCCTTCTGGCTGCTGATCCTCGACCGTTGCCACCTGCCGGCTAGTAGAAGCCGGCTGAGTGGCCTTTCACTTGTTATCTCCTGGCTACATCGCCGACTGGTGTCACCAGCCAGAGTTTGGGGTGCCTGGGGTGCCACCTTTCCGGGTGCGTCAACCAGGATTTCCGCCTTCATGGAGGAGTCGGCCGTGGCGTGCTGTCGGCGATGACCAGGAGCTCATCTAGGGTCTCGGGCTCGTCGTAGAGGAGTCGATGCTTGAGGAGGGTGCCCTCTCGGCACCCGGCCGTAAAGTACTCGATTGTCTGTACCTCGTGCACGCCCTCGCAGGAATTGCGCAGCTCAGTCTAGCGCGTGAGGTAGTCGCGAGTTGACTCCGTGGGCCCTTGGACGCATAAGGAGAGCTGTCAGGGCTTGGGGGCCCGCTTGTAAGTGCTGGTGAAGTTGCGGATGAAGACCTCGGTGAAATCAACCCAGCTGTTGATGCTGCAGGGCTTCAGGCTGTTGAGCCACGTCTGAGCAGTGCCTTGAAGCATGAGCGGGACGTATTTCACGGCAACGCGCTTGTTGCCATTTGCTATGTTGATGGTGGTGGAGTAGTCGACCAGCCAGTCCTCCAGCTTCACGGAGCCGGTGTATTTGGGCGTGTCGCGTGGGAGGGTGAACCATTTGGGGAAGGGCTCATCACGTATTCGGGGGCCGAAGCAAGGCAGGCCCAGTGCGTCTTCTTCTTCGAGCGCCAGGGATCAATTGAGGCGGTCAATCCGGTGGAGAGCATCCTTCTCTCTGACTCCCTCTCGACGGCCAAGGCGGTCACCGAGAGTCAGGTGCGTGACACGAGGCAGGGGAGGCGGCGGGTCGTCTTGCCGCTCTACTGCGCGAGGGCGGCCTTCCTCGTCCCGCTCGATGGAGATGCGCGTCCGACTGCAGCTAGCAGCCGGCTCGTTGCCCTTTCCTCCGCGGGCGCCGCCAGCTGGCGTCCGGGAGGTCGCACCATGGTCTCGGCGTGGGGGTGGCTCGTTGTTTTGCCTGGCTGGGCCTTCAGCACGGCAGGTGGCCTCGTGCTGCGCGGCTGCCGTGTCCAGGAGCTGCTGGACTCGTTTCGTGATGTGGCGGAGTTTGTCGCCGTTGTACTTGTTCAGCTCATCTGTCACCGCCTGGGCGGCCCGGATGTTTTCTGCAAGCGTGGCGTAGACAGGGCGCTCCGCCCCGAACATGGTGGCGATGGTCGCGCCACGTTGCCAAACGGTGCCAAGGCGGCTGGGCCCTCCAGGGGCCAGCGTGCCGCCTACGGCCCGGTCCATCTCACACCGACAGGCGTCTGATACCCGGCGCATGCTGGCCAAGCGGCCAGCACTCTCGATGAGCTGAAGGCAGTGTGCCTCCAGCACCTCAACATCCGCGTCCTCGGGAATGGGCGTCGTGAGGTCGCATAGAGTGGCCTCGAGGGGATCTTGAGCACGCCCGTTCGAGTGCTCCTCGTTGTTGATGATGAGCACCTCTGTGACGGTGCTCCCACCATTGTACTCGCGAGGAGGCGGTTCATCGTAGACCACCACGTCGGTGGGAAATGCGTCGAGCGACACCGTGTCGGAGTCGACGATTGTCGGTGTCAAAACCGGCGGATCTCGGGTAGGGGGTCCCGAACTGCGCGTCTAGGCGGATGGTAACAGGAGTCAAGGGAGACGATGTTTTTACCCAGGTTCGGGCCCTCTCGATGGAGGTAAAACTCTACTCCTGCTTGATTAATATTGATGATATGGGTAGTATAAGAGTTGATCTACCACGAGATCAGAGAGGCTAAACCCTAGAAGCTAGCCTATGGTATGATTGTTGTTCGTCCTACGGACTAAAACCCTCCTGTTTATATAGATACCGGAGAGGGTTAGGGTTACACAGAGTCGGTTACAATGGGAGGAGATCTTCATATCATATCGCCAAGATTGCCTTCCACGCCAAGGAATGTCCTATCCGGACACGGGACGAAGTCTTCAATCTTGTATCTTCATAGTCCGGGAGTTCGGCCAAAGGTCATAGTCCGGCCATCCGGACACCCCCTAATCCAGGACTCCCTCAGTAGCCCCTGAACCAGGCTTCAATAACGACGAGTCCGGCGCGCAAATTGTCTTTGGCATTGCAAGGCGGGTTCCTCCTCCGAATACTTCATAGAAGATGTTGAACACAAGGATAGTGTCCGGCTCTACAAAATAAGTTCCACATACCACCATAGAAAGAAAATACCTGCACAAATCTAATCTGCTGACGTATTCCGCAGCATGACATCACGCCACGACCAAGCCTTTATTTGAATCGTCTTACTATTCCACCTCAGCGCGTTTAGCGAGGCGGTTTCTTTGGCACGTCTTGTCAAAGCAGAGATCGTGTCCCCTTATTCCGGGATTCTCATCAATACGGGCGTGGGTAACCCAACCGCGCCATTAACCGCGACGCTTGGGAGATAAGCGACTTTTATTAGGCAGGTGGGGGCTTATAGTTTCGGCCGCCCATATAACGGGATAAGGATCCACCCTTTCCATTTACACCTTCCTCCTCCTTTGCTTATCCAAGCCTGCGCACTCGAGCTCCAGCGCCCAAGTCCGTACTTCCCACCTCAACCTTTCTCCAATCATGTCTGGAGCGGGAGGTAGATGGATGGCCTCCTCCGTCATGGAGGGGCAAATCAAAAAGTTGAGGAAGGCCGGATACTTGTCTGACGACATCGCGCACCGGCTTCCAGATGAGGGGCAACTCATCCCCACACCTGGGCCTCATGAGAGGGTCGTGTTTCTCCCCCATTTCCTCCGTGGACTGGGCTTTCCTCTTCACCCGTTCGTCCGGGGGCTCATGTTACTACGGCCTGGACTTCCACGATCTGGCCTCGAACTTCATCCTCAACATCTCGGTGTTTATCGCCGTGTGTGAGGCCTTCCTCCGCATCCAGCCTCACTTTGTCCTATGGCTGAAGATCTTCAGCGCCAAGCCGAAGGTCGTGGGCGGCCGCCAAGCGGAGTGCGGAGGTGCCATGGTGGGCAAGATAGCCAACGTTACATGGCTCGAGGGCGCCTTCGTAGAGACCATCAAAGGGTAGCAGTCGGGGTGGTTCTATATCACCGAGCCGCGTGACCCTGAATGGGCAGCGGCCCCTGAATTCCGATCTGACATCCCCACATGGCTCACATCTTGGAAAGAGACGGGCCTGTTGTGGGGTAGTCCGGAAGAGGTGACCGGACTCGAAACCTGCGTCCCAGACCTGGTGAACAAGAAGGTTAAGCTTGTTAACGTAGTCCAGGTCATGCTCTTCCGCCGGATCCTTCCGTGTCAACGACGGGCCTTCAACTTGTGGGAGTTTGACCCGGCCCAGCACCAGACTCTGTCCCGGCTCTTCGACACAAAGCACGAGGACGCCTGGAAGGTGCTATTTAAGAGCTCCGAGGTCTCCCCTCCCGTCACCGAGGATCGCGGATTCTGCGCCAAGCACCAAGCCACCAAAGTAAGCTTGCTTTTAGTCCTCTACGGGACACTTGATTTTCATAGTTTGACTCCATGTAGGATCTAAACTCCTGCTCCTTTGACAGGACTGGAAGAGGACATCCGGACAGTTTGATTGTCCGGCCCCTTTGCACGAAGGCCCAGCACATGCACGCTTGACGAAGCTGC
Organism: Triticum dicoccoides; assembly: GCF_002162155.2. NCBI lineage: Eukaryota > Viridiplantae > Streptophyta > Magnoliopsida > Poales > Poaceae > Triticum > Triticum dicoccoides. Next base: position 255,423,086 of record NC_041387.1, read on the forward strand.
TGGTTCCGGCACCTCACGTGGTGCCGGAGAATAAGGCCAAGAAGAAGGCCACAGGGACTCGAAAGAGTTCCCGGTGCCTGGTGGTGTCGGATTCATCGCCTGACAACCCCGAAGCACCCTCCGCCTCTGAGGACGAGGAGGAGGAAGAATAAGAAGCCTCTCCCCCTCCAGCGGGGGGAGGAAAGAAAAGGAAGGCCGCCCCAACTGGGAAGGCCGGAGGGTCCAAAAAGGGGAGGACCCTTCTGCCGGACTACGCCTCCGATGCCGAAGACGGCAGGGAGGAATGGCTATCCAGGGTCAAGCCCCTGGCAAAATCGTAAGTATCCGGATACCAGAATAACTCATGGCGCTCCTCTAATGTATGGTACCTTCTGACGCCGAATTTAATCATGCAGTCCGCCCAAGGCTCAGCTCGGCGATTCATCGTGCGGCTCCCTGGATTCGTCGGACATGAATAGCGTTTAACTTCCGACGGCCGCCTCCCCTCTCCCTACGAACGACGCCGAGGTGGAGTATCGAAAGGGACTAAACCAGGAGGAGGTGGTCCTAGAGGCGCCGCAAGGCGACCTCCCGGACTCTAGGCCCAAAGGGGGTAAAGCCCAGAGGGATCTAAGTCCGGCCCTGGTCCGGACACCGCTCCGGAACCAACAACGGTTCCAGAATCCGGTAGACGGTGCCTTCGCAAGAAAGGCACACCTACGACGCCGGCGGCCTCCGTCCAACCGGAGACGCCGGGCAATTTGCTGGAGGTGCTTAACAGCACCTCCATCGACGAGGAGCACCGCACTGTTATGAGTGCGGTGATTCGGAAGGTTTGGTCCGCCAAGAGCGGGCTGACAAAAGCCTGTACCAGCCTGCTAACAAGCTTTGAGGTATGTATTCAAAACATATAAAAATGTTACCGCATAGACAGTAGCCCCTGATGCTCAGTTCGGTGTTCGAAAGAAAAGCCGGACTGAGGATCTAAAAATATATGCGCAGGAGTCTAACATAAATATGTCGATATGGGAATGCAGGTTGCGCTGTTGACCTCTGCCGCACTGACTGCGGAGGTCGACGCATTGAAGCAGAACCTCGAGCGGTCCGACAACGAGATCGGCCATGCCAAGAAGCAACACGAGGACAAGGAGGGTATGTAATACCGTATGTAAATGTATATAGAAATACCTGGTTACAAATAATGACAGGACCAACGTGAATGTTGCAAGGGCCACAACTCAGGTGGCAACCCTGAAGGAAGTGCTTTCCAAGGCCGAAGACAATGCGGCCATGGAGCGCTGAAAGCTAGAAAAGCAAGAGGCGCAGGCGGCGGAGGTGCGGCAAGAGCTCGATGCTCTTGTGAAAAAACATGAGAGGTTAGAGCTTGACTCAAAGACTCGAGAATCCGAGCTTGCCTCGGCGCTTGAAAGCGCCAAATCTGCCAAGGCCGAAGCCCAAAAAGCCCTCCAGGAGATAGAGGCGATGAAAAAGATTGCGGCGGGTCAGGCATTCTTTATGCAAAGCAAGCATGTGAAAGTAAATTACCTATTACTTACCCGAATCCAGATTTCTCAAGGAGCATTCACAGATCTGCCCCGCAGTGTATCCGACGCCGCCGCATTCTACCGGGCCGAGGAAGGAAGCTCGACGGAGAAAGTGTTCTGGTCCCAGTATGCTGAGGCCGGACATCCGGTGCCCCTGAGCGACCAGCTGAAGCAGCTGGTCGAGCTCCACAAGGTGGCCGAACAGGCCATGAAGGGCCTCATAGTTCGGCCGTGGCCTAGAGAAGCCATGCCTGGGAGCTACTTTGGTCTGGTGCGGCGGCTGGTGGACGCCTGTCCATGGATTGAAGTCATCAAGCGCTCCATCTGTATTGAAGGTGCCCGACGGGCCCTTGCCCGTGCTAAAGTGCACTGGGGCAAGATGGACGCCGAGAAGCTAGTGACGGATGCGCCACCGCCGAGCAAGGAGTATCGCAAGCCCGAGATGTATTATGAGGGCGACCTGAAGGGTGCCCGCCTTATAGCGGGTGAATGCTCCAAAGATGTAATTTTTGAGTAGACTCGCATTTGTTATCCTGTACGCTGAAAACTTTGTTCATATGCGCTATGCAACGCTTGTTAATTTAAAATATTACCTTCTGTGCGGCCGTTTATCAAATCTGAGAGATGCAAGTCGTCGGCTTCTACCCCCATGCGACGAGTGCTAGGGTGTTCGGGATAAACCTGAGCGCTCTTGTTCCCATTCTTGGGTCCATCTAGAGAGGCGCTCAGCGCAACGAACAAGGCCATCGGACTTATAATGCTTTATCACTCTCACTTAGCCATAGAATTCTATAATTTTAAATTTCAGCGAAGCCCCTAGTATTCGGAAGACCGAGTTCGGGGCACTATCCACGCCTAGGCCAGATAAATCCGGCTCCTCGCTCTAAGCGGCATAAGTCTTTAGGGACTCGAAAAACCTCGCGAACAGCGACCGGTCTGTCGCACTATCATGACGGTCAGTTTTAGCTTTCTCTACTGAGGTGTTAACCCAGCTCAACTGGGGCACAATCACAGTAGTTCTCCCAGCGCTACCTTAGCCAACATTGCGGAACATAAGGTACCAAAACATGGGAGCCGGGAAAACCCAACTATTGACCCAAGACATGATTCGGAGCCGATGCATATAGTGCTATAAGTTCGGGGTGCCGCACTCATGAGAGTGTTCGGTCTTCTCACACCGTGTTATGGGGTGCTTAAGCCCCTGGTGTATTGGCCGTACCAAAGTGTACGGTTGCATAATGTCATGACTGAACATATTTGTATAAAAATAGATGAATACAATAATAGATAAGAGCTATGTATTGTTTACTAAAAAGGGCTACTATGAAAGCAGAACGATACAAATAGTGCGATAAGCAAGAGATGGGATTATTTGACATGTCCCCCTCCAGGGGCAAGCTGCGCGACTTTAAGTAAAATAGGTATTTAGCTCGTTATAGAGACCACCTGGACATTTGACGTGGCTTGTTCTCTCCCTGGTTGTTGCATCGTGTGTTCGGCGAGTGTATTGCCGGACAGGCCTTCCGGATAGTTGGGTCCTGAAAGTATATATAAAAAAGGAAACGACAGAATAGGGAGCCCCTAGGGCGGTTGAGCCGCATTCTGGGCGTGCCGTGGTTGTGCCCCTCCCCTTATGCCCATGGTATTTCCAAAGTGTAATTATGTACGCGTGGTACCGCTATCGCCATCTGGCGAGGGCTGGGGTTGGGGCCGCACTGCTATGCTTGCTCGGAACGTGCCAGCCGGTTTTGTTGTAGGTTACTTCGGGCGCGCTTGATGTTGTCCGGACGTTTAACACCCTGATTGGAGAATTGCCTTGAGAGGCTACTTTGTATTTCCGCCACCAGGGCCGCCATGTGCTCCTCCATTCGGAGAGAGCGTTTGGTGTTTCCATTTACCGTAATGACTCCGCGAGGGCCTGGCATCTTGAGCTTGAGATATGTTTAGTGCGGCACCGCATTGAATTTTGTGAATGCTGTTCGTCCGAGCAGGGCGTGATAGCCACTGCGGAATGGGACTATGTCGAAGATTAACTCTTCGCTTCGGAAATTATCCGGGGATCTGAAGACCACTTCGAGTGTAACTGAGCCTGTACAGCTGGCTTCTACACCTGGTATGACGCCTTTAAAGGTTGTCTTTGTGGGTTTAATCCTTGAGGGATCTATACCCATTTTTCGCACTGTATCCTGATAAAGCAGGTTCAGGCTTCTGACGCCGTCCATGAGGACTCTAGTGAGGTGAAATCCATCAATGATTGGGTCTAGGACCAATGAGGCGAATCCGCCGTGACGAATGCTAGTGGGGTGGTCCCTTCGATCAAAAGTGATCGGGCAGGAGGACCATGGGTTGAACTTTGGGGCGACTGGCTCCAACGCATAGACGTCCTTGAGAGCACTCTTCCGCTCCCTTTTGGGGATATGGGTTGGGTATATCATGTTCACCGTCCGCACTTGCGGGGGGAAGCCCTTCTATCCTCTGTTGTTCGGCGGCCGGGGCTCCTCCTCGTCATCGCTATGTAGCCCCTTGTCTCTGGTTTCGGCACTTCACTTGCCTGCCTGCTTGAACACCCAACAATCCCTATTGGTGTGGTTGGCTAGTTGTTCGGGGGTGCCGTGTATCTGGCACGAGCGATCGAGTATCCGGTCTAAACTGGATGGGCCCGGAGGGTTTCTTTTGAATGGCTTCTTCCGCTGACCGGGTTTAGAGCCTCTGAATCCGGCATTAACTGCCGTATCCTCTGTATTGTCGCCGTTAATGCGGCGCTTGTGCTTGTTGCGACGTGACCTGCCATTGTTGTCCTTGGTATCCGAATTGCCAGTGCTCTTGGTTATGTTATTTCTATGAGCTAGCCAGCTGTCTTCTCACGCGCAAAAGCGGGTCATGAGTGTCGTGAGGGCTGCCATAGATTTCGGCTGTTCCCGTCCTAGGTGCCGGGCAAGCCATTCATCTCCGATGTTGTGCCTAAAGGCTGCTAGGGCCTCTGCGTCCGGACAGTCGACTATTTTATTTTTCTTGGTTAGGAACCGTGTCAAGAATTGTCTGGCCGATTCCTCTGGCTGCTGGATTACGTGGCTTAGGTCATCGGCGTCTGGTGGTCACACATAAGTGCCCTGGAAGTTGTCAAGGAATGCAGATTCCATGTCCTCCCAGCAACTAATTGACTCTGCTGGCAGGCTGTTAAGCCAATGCCGAGCTGGTCCTTTAAGCTTGAGCGGGAGGTATTTGATGGCGTGTAGATCATCACCACGGGCCATGTGGATATGAAGGAGATAATCCTCGATCCATACCGCGGGATCTGTTGTGCCATCGTATGATACGATGTGTACGGGTTTAAAACCCTCGGGGATTTGATGATCCCTTACTTTTTCTGTGAAGCATAGTGGGTGTGTGGCGCCCCTGTACTGGGCTATATCGCGACGTAGCTCAGATGAGCTTTGTCTGTTGTATTCGGCCTAGCCGTATTTATCATATCCGGCGTGACGGTTATCGTCACGTGACGTGGGGCGCCCCCACGATCCGTAGATCGATCTTGTTTGCCTTGCCTTATCCTCCAATATGTCTCACAGGTCTGTTGCATTTCCCCGTGCTCTGGTACTTTTGGAGCGGCGTCGGGGTGCGGCTTGAGTTGAGGGCCGAAAGGCCTCTCTGTCGCAGCCACGGGGTGGCTGATCGGGTGCATCGTATGCTGGTGATGTAGGTTTAGTTGCTTCCTCCTCTAGTTGGGGTAGCAGCCTGCGCTTTGGGTAGCTCTTGCAGGGGCGTTCGAGTTTATACTCTTTGGCCGCCAGGACCTCAGTCCATCTGTCGGCTAGCAAGTCTTGGTCAGCTCTAAGCTGCTGCTGTTTTTTCTTGAGGCTGCTTGCCGTGGCCATAAGCCTGCGTTTGAAACGCTCTTATTCGACGGGATTCTCTGGCACGACGAATTCGTCGTCGTCGGGGCTTGCCTCGTCTTCGGAGGGAGGCATATAATTGTCGTCCTCGACCTCCCTGTCTGCCGCTCTCTCATGAGGGCTGGCTCCTCCGTCCTCCTGCGCTAAATCCTGCTGGAGGGGGTTGTCTTCGGCACTGTCCGGGGTGTTGTTGTCTCCAGTGCCGGACTCGTCGTTTTTGCTTTTGCGGGATTTAGAGCGGCGCCGCTGACGTCGACGCTTGGGTTGCTTCTTGGAGGGGTTGTCCTTCATTTTCTCATCGCCATCCCCTGCTTTAGGGCCATGTATATGTCATATGACGAGGTGGCTTTCTAGTGCCCTATAGGTGCTGGTTCTTGGTCGTCTCCTTCATCGGCGTCCATACCGTTGATGTCTTCGTAGTCGAAGTTGAGCATGTCGGTTAGATCGTCGACAGTGGCTACAAAGTGGGTGGTGGGTGGGTTTCAAATTTCTTCGTCGTCCGCATCTCAACCTTGCTGACCATAGTCTGGCCAGGGCTCTCCTGACAAAGAGACAGACTTTAGTGAATTCAGGATATCGCCAAAGGGCGAGTGCTGAAAGACGTCTGCGGCGGTGAACTACATGATCGGAGCCCAATCGGGTTCGGTCGGAAGGGGTGCGGAAGATTCGGAGTCCGGAATGGAGTCCGGCACCTTGGAGTCACAGGCCTTGCAAAGGACTAGGCTGGTATTCGGCTCTATCGCCATAGAGATTGCGGCTCCTGGGGCAGCGTCCAACCGTCCGTCCCCGACTGGCGCAGTCGGCTCCGAGCTAATGGTCGAAGCGGACACATGAGCGGCGCTCTGGGAGCTGTCCGGCGGCAGAGCTAGATCATGCCCATCGTGACAGTGTGGCGCGCTCGGCCGTGGCTCGAATCCGTCGAAGATCAAGTCCCCCTGGATGTCGGCCGTGTAAATTAAGCTTCCAAACCTGACCTGATGGCCAGGGGCGTAGCTTTCGATCTGCTCCAGATGGCCAAGCGAATTGGCCCACAGTGTGAAGCCGCCGAATACAAAGATCTGTCCGCGGAGAAAAGTCTCACCCTGGACCGCGTCGTGGTTGATGATCGAAGAAGCCATCGGGCCTAAAGGTGACGACACAGAGGAACTCTCAATGAAAGCACCAATGTCGGTGTCAAAACCGACGGATCTCGGGTAGGGGGTCCCAAACTGTGCGTCTAGGCGGATGGTAATAGGAGACAAGGGACAAGATGTTTTTACTAAGGTTCGGGCCCTCTCGATGGAGGTAAAACCCTACTCCTGCTTGATTAATATTGATGATATGGGTAGTACAAGAGTTGATCTACCACGAGATCAGAGAGGCTAAACCCTAGAAGCTAGCCTATGGTATGATTGTTGTTCATCCTACGGACTAAAACCCTCCGGTTTATATAGACATCGGAGAGGGTTAGGGTTACACAGAGTCGGTTACAATGGGAGGAGATCTTCATATCATATCGCCAAGCTTGCCTTCCACGCCAAGGAAAGTCCTATCCGGACACGGGACGAAGTCTTAAATCTTGTATCTTCATAGTCCGGGAGTCCGGCCAAAGGTCATAGTCCGGCCATTCAGACACCCCCTAATCCAGGACTCCCTCAACGATCATCCGATCGGTCGAGCCGACGGACTCCAGGTCCACAGCGGGCTCGCTGGCGACATGGAGCTGGTCGAGGAGGCTAACGAGGCGGCTCTCGAGGCAGCCTATGCCCGCGTCGGAGGCCGGCTCGTCGGAGAGGTCAATCTCGCCGACGAGGTCAGTGAGGCAACTCGCCGCGCAGGCGATCTCCGCTCCATGCAGCGCGTCGAGGCTGGCGCCGTCGGTCGTGCTGGGCTGTCTTCGCTCGCCAGGAAGGAACAGGGTTCCCGTCCAGAGCAGATCTTCGGGAGATGGTGCACCTCGCTCCACGGTGGGCGCCAAATGTCGGGGGTTGGGTGCGACATATGCCAATGGATGGCTTATCATGGTGGGAGAGAGTAGAACGTCACCGGTGCCTGGAAGCGGGATAAGGCGTAGACACGAACGCTGGCGTACTTTACCCAGGTTCGGGGCTCTCCTAGGAGATAACACCCCTAATCCTGCTCTGCGGGGTCTCCGCATGATCACTAAGGCACAAGTGATACAATGGTGCTCCTTGAGCTGTATGCAAGAGGCAGTAGGAGGCAAGGCTCAGCTCTCTTCCTACTCTAATGGGTGGCTAGTTCTAATGGGGCCGAACCCTTTGCATGGGTGGCCTCAGGGGTTTATATAGGCCTACCCCCCAGGGGTACAATGGAATCTAGCCGGCTGCTGGGCCCGGCAATCAACGTCTCCAGCCTCCAGCTTCTCCGCCGATCGCTGGGGCCCGCCGCCTGGCGGGCCCCGCCGACTGGTTGGTGGCTACTTACTGTAGCCGTGCCGTTGGTGACGAGAGCTTGGTCATCTTAGCGTGGCTACAGTCCAGCCGCCTGGCGGGAGATCACTGTAGCCACGCTGGTCTCATCAGCTTAATGGCATGCATGTCTCGGGATAAGGGACGGCCGCTCGCTAGAGGACGGCCCCTCTTGTATCCGCTTGGTCGAGCTTCCGCCGGTTTCCTTGGAGTCGCTGCCAGATAGGTCCTGTCTTCGGCGGGCCGTACCGACAGGCCATCGTGGGGAACAGGACTCCGCCTGCCCGGAGCAACATCAGGGTAGATACGGTACAGTGCCCCATCATGCGGGGGTCTCCGTCTATACGGAGCACTGTAGCCACGCCCGTCTCGAGCGTGGGAGGCGACGTGCTTCACTGTAGCCATACCTTGTCTCGTGCCCTCGAAGGGAGCTCGGCCGCCCGTAGTTGTGAGGTGGTCGCCTGCCCGTTGCCGCCCTCTCTGGAAGGCGGCCGTCAGGAGCCGGCCACTCGGAGCGCCGCAGTCTTGGGTCACCCGCCCTCTGGCAGCCGGCCGCTGAGCCAGCCGGCCCCAGAGGGCGGAGTTTCGGCTTGGGGCCCAGCTAGGCGGAGCTGGCCCAAAGTATTGATAAATCTTGGGACTCGGGTGAGCCTACCTGTAGCCCATTACTCCGACAGGAAACATGACCCAGGCCCCGGACTTATAATCGGGCACTGGACCAAAGGAATTGGGCAGTATCCCGGATTCTGAGCTGTTAAGCTCGGAACCGCGCGCGCCCTTGGGCGTTAGATCGGATCAAAATCCGGATTCTGTTAACAACACCTATCTGGACTTAAACTGTCTCTCCCGCATCAGGAAAGAGCCCCACGAAACGGTACACCATTACTGGGCCGGATTCCTCCTTGCGCTTAACAAGGTCAAGGACTTCCGCAAGGAGAACATGGTCTCACTCTTCTGCAAAAGCTGCACGGATGAAGGGCTCCTCAATGCTATAAGCCGCCGCGACATAGTATGCTTCGCGGACTTGGCAAACATAGTACAGAAGTACTGTGCGATGGAGAGCGCTTGGAAGACCCAGACAGAATTTTGGGATAGTACTGCTCTCACCAAGACCTTTGTCTGAACTAAACAGATGAACTCTCGTAAGTCATCCGATCCAATTCCCAAGAAACCAAAGCCCACCCCAGGGCGGGGATCTGTATTGGAAGAATGGCTCGATGGGCCATGTAAGCTCCACAGTACTCCGGATACAATACCAACTCGTAGACTTAGGGCATGTTGGATACTCTGGCAGATGGCAAAAAGTGGCGAGGATCTTCTTGCAAGCCATAAAGCGGAACAACATCCTGCCAGTGGACACAATACGGTACTAATAGTCTTTGAGACTTTTGCCTCGAACAACAGGCACAAGCGAGCTCATCGCAGCTCTACGGAAATTTGCCATGTGGCAAAGATAAACCCCTGGAACGACACTGCTCTAACTTTCAATGCCAGTGATGAACCTCGATTCCAGACTGTCCGGGCACTGTCCGCTCTGGTCCTTAGCCCAATCGTGGACGGCTTTCGGCTCACCAAAGTACTCATGGACGGCGGAAGCGGGTTAAACTTGATCTATGAATAATGCTCAGCAAAATGGAAATGGATAAAGGCCGCATTGAGCAAAGCGGCACCACCTTCAGGGGAATCATCCCTACTGGGGAAGCCCTGTGCGCGGGAAAAATCACACTCGATGTGGTATTCGGCACCCCGGAGAATTACAGGTCCGAAGAAATCACATTCCAAGTGGCTCCCTTTAGCAGCGGATACCACGCCCTTCTAGGGCGGGACGCGTTTACAAGCTTTCAAGTTGTACCCCATTACGGGTACATGAAGCTTAAAATGCCCGGACCCAATGGAATCGTCACTCTAGCAAGTGATCCGGACATCGCACTTCGCACCGAAAATAAAACCGCAGCACTAGCCCTGGAAGCATTAATCGGAAGCCCTAGCAGCCGAAGAATTAACAACACTGTGGGCCACTATGGACAGGGACGATGTGATACTCGACAAACGACCCAAGTCCACCTCATTTAAACCTGCAGACGAGATAGTAAAATTCCAAGTCCACCCAACGGACCCCACAAAGATAGCATCCATTAGGAGACAGTTGAGCCCCGTGATGGACGCCGCACTGCGAGATTTCTTACGTGAGAATTGGGACATTTTCGCGTGGCACCCTTCGGACATGCCAGGCATCCCACGCTGGCTGGCCGAACACAACCTCAATATACTAAAGGGATACAAACCGATCAAACAGACCCTAAGGCGGCTTTTAGAACCCAAACGACAAGCCATGGGGGAAGAGCTAGCCAAGCTGCTTGAGGCCGGATTCATCAGAGATATTAAACATCCGGATTGGCTGGCAAATATGGTAATGGTACCAAAAAGGAAAAATCTTGGCGCTTATGCGTCGACTTCAAAGACCTAAACAAGGCTTGCCCCAAGAATCCCTTTCCCCTCCCTCGCATCGATCAAATCATCGATGCCACAGCTGGACATGACTCGCTGTGTTTTCTCGACGAATACTCCGGATACCATCAAATAAAGATAACAGAGTCTGACCAAGCTGCAACAGCTTTTATAATGCCATATGGCCCTTTTTGCTTCAACATTATGCCTTTCGGGCTCAAGAACGCTGGCCCAACCTATCAACACATGATTCAAACATGCCTGGAAAAACAAATCGGCAAAACAGTGGAAGCATATGTGGACGACGTAGTCATAAAAACTAGACACGTCGAAACCCTAATAGATGACTTGAGGCTTACATTCGATAACATCCGGACATATGACATCAAGTTGAATCCGGGAAAATGTGTTTTCGGTGTCCCCTTGGGGAAGCTGCTAGGTTTCATTGTTTCCGATAGAGGAATCGAAGCGAATCCAGCAAAAATCCGAGCTCTATAGCAGTTAGCTATACCAACAGACCTCAAGCACATCCAGAAGCTATCTAGATGCATGGCTGCTTTGAGCCACTTTATATCGAGGCTAGGAGAAAAGGCATTGCGTCTTTACCGCCTCCTTCGACGCACCGAACACTTTGTATGGACGGATGCATCCGCGGCCGGACTCGATGAGATAAAGACCTTATTGGCCAGTAATCCAGCCCTAACAGTGCCAAACATCGGCGAACCTATTCTATTATACATAGCTGCAACACATCAAGTGGTAAGCGCATTGCTCGTCGTCGAACGAGAGGTGAACGGATACAAATTCCCGCTTCAAAAGCCGGTTTATTACGTATCCACGTTCCTCGCCCCATGCAAACCCCGATACCCACACTATCAAAAAATAGCATACGCGGTCTTCATGTCATCCCGGAAGCTAAGACACTACTTTCAAGAGTGTTAGATTACCGTCGCCTCCGAAGTTCCACTCAATGACATAATCAATAACCGCGATGCTACGGGCCGGATTTCTAAGTGGGTTATCGAGCTCCTCCCGTTCGACATAATATACAAACCAAGGCGAGCCATTAAGTCGCAAGTACTGGCTGACTTTGTCGCAGAAAGGACAGAAGCCGAACTCCCGAAAGAGTACGGCGCGTACTCCAACTGGATCATGCACTTTGACGGCTCCAAAATGCTTCCTGGACTGGGAGCAGCGGTAGTCCTGACGTCTCCCACCGGGGACACGGTCCAGTACGTCCTACAAATATTATACACAGACTCCAACAATGCAGCCGAATATGAGGCTCTGTTGCATGGTCTTCGAATGGCAGTCTCTATGGGCATTCAACGCCTGGAAGTGCGCGGGGATTCGAACCTCGCAATATCACAAATAAACGGAGACTTTGATGCCAAGGATCCAAAAATGGCGGCCTATCATAATGTCGTCCTCAAAATGTCAGCTCGGTTCGAGGGGCTCGAGTTCCACCATGTAGCTCAAGAAAACAATCAAGCGGTGGACGTCCTCGCCCGCATTGGCGCCAAACGCGACCCTATCCCACCTAATATATTCTTGGAAAGGCTGTTCAAGCCATCCATAGTATGGGAAGGGGAGTCCGGCAATACCAGCACGGATCCGAATACACCCCCAGACTCCGAACCATCAGACACAATCGGAGGCTCCGCCACCGAAATAACTTCTTCGGCCCTCGAAATCATGGCCGTTGTCGGTGTCAAAACCGGCGAATCTCGGGTAGGGGGTCCCGAACTATGCATCTAGGAAGATGGTAACAGGAGACAAGGGACACGGTGTTTTTACCCAGGTTCGGGCCCTCTCGATGGAGGTAAAACCCTACTCCTACTTGATTAAAATTGATGATATGGGTAGTACAAGAGTGGATCTACCACGAGATCAGAGAGGCTAAACCCTAGAAGGTATGACTGTTGTTCGTGCTACGGACTAAAACTCTCCGGTTTATATAGACACCGGAGAGGGCTAGGGTTACACAGAGTCGGTTACAATGGGAGGAGATCTTCATATCGTATCGCCAAACTTGCCTTCCACGCCAAGGAAAGTCCCATCCGGACACGGGACGGAGTCTTCAATCTTGTATCTTCATAGTCCGGGAGTCCGGCCGAAGGTCATAGTCCGGCCATCCGGACACCCCCTAATCCAGGACTCCCTCAGTAGCCCCTGAACCAGGCTTCAACGACGACGAGTGCGGCGCGCAAGTTGTCTTCGGAATTGCAAGGCGGGTTCCTCCTCCGAATACTTCATAGAAGATGTTGAACAGAAGGATAGTGTCCGGCTTTGAAAGATAAGTTCCACATGCCACCATAGAGAGAATAATATCTGCACAAATCTAATCTGCTGACGTATTCTATAGCGTGACGTCACGGCCATGCTTTTATTCGAATCGTTTTACTGTTCCACCTCAGCGCGTTTAGCGAGGCGGTTTCCTTGGCACGTCTTGTTAAAGCAGAGATCGTGTCCCCTTATTCCAGGTTTCTCATCAATACGGGCGTGGGTAACCCAACCGTGCCTTTGGTATGACTCCCTAATTGAAAGCGAGTCTCAAACGGTTATGGGGAGGGCTCTTGGTATTCAACTCCTTTATAAAGGGACCAAGGCTCAGCTCCCTTCTTCTCAATCCAATCGAATCCTCCCCTTGCTTTGAGTTCCAACACCCAAAGCTCTAGTTTTAGGCGCTTCGGACCTTCGACGACGTCTGGCTCCGACCTTCAAGGCCGGTGGATGCCTTCCTCCGTTACGGAACAAGATGTGCGAAAGCTGAGAGATGCTAGGTATCTAACCGGCGGAATCTCGCATAGGCTGCCTGCTCAAGGGAAGGCCATTCCCGCTCCCCAGCCTGGTGAGAGCGTGGTGTTCGCATCTCACTTCCTTTAGGGGCTAGGCTTCCCGATTGATCCCTTCGTGAGGGGGCTTATGTTTTATTACAGGCTGGAGTTCCACGACTTAGCTCTGGAGTCCATACTCCAAATCTCATCATTCATTGTTGTGTGCGAGGCCTTCCTCCATATCACTCCTCACTTCGGATTGTGGCTAAAAACCTTCAAGGTGGAACCGAAGATAATCGAGGGGCAGCATGCTGAGTGCGGAGGAGCTATAATAAGCAAGATGGACGACGCTCCATGGCCCGAAGGCTCTTTTCAAGAGGAGCTCGGCTTATTGCAACGGGACTGGTTTTACATCACAGCCCCCAGGGGCACCACATGGATGGCGCCACCTACTTTTCGCTCGGGTCCCCCACCACGGCTAGCGTCATGGGTTAATGAAGGACTTACCTGGGGGCCGCCCAAAGACGTGCCCTTGCTGCAGGGCCGCATTTGAGATCTTCTAGAAAGAGATATTAATTTGACCGTAGTGGCGCAAGCCATGCTGATTCTCCACACACTGCCCTGCAAACGTCGACCTCTCCGCCTGTGGGAATTTAATCCGGAGGGACCGCGAGTCCTCCAACATTTCATGGGTGCGACACCCGTGGAGATGTACAAATTGTCCGAGGACGCAGGTCTGAGCTGCAATCGCCCGGATGCTAAGGTAAGTAGCCCCGTATTTGGACACACCATCCATATTTCCATCACAAAATTACCCTTAACAGAGTTGTCCTTTGAACAGGAGTGGATAGTGAAGGCAAAGCTTATCAGGTGGCCAGCCCCCCTGCCCGAGACCGCGCCGAATCCCATGCTAACCAGGATGCTGGAGGTCGCGCTTTTGGCGAAAGGCGAAGGAGGGAACCGAGGAGCTACTGCCTCCGCGAAGGAGGCTGTTAGGAAGGGAAGAATCGAAAATTCCCCTGACCAGAGAAAGAAAAGGACTGCCTCTGAAGACCCGGAGGTGATGGCCTCAAAACGGGGGAAGAAATCTTCACCAGAGGGTTCGGCACCGGAAAACGCCCCGGCCGAATCGCCACCTAAAGGGGACCCGCCCTCTCCCGAGACGTAAGTGAAGGGAGGGGTTCCATAATAAATGACACTCCTGTCTTATTTCTGAGGGAAGTGACCGAAACATTACCTTGCAGTTTGGATCTCAACACTTCTAAGCAGAGCTCATCTTCAGGGGATCTTCGTCCGGAGATGATAGAGAGCGAAACGCCTCCTCTTGTTGCACCGTCTCACGAGGCAGGCGACCCTGAGGTGTCGTCTCGGAGGGTTTTCCCAAGTCTGGACCCTGAAAAAGGTGGTCAGGCTAGTCCGGCACCCTCTGGTGGCCAGTCGGAGGGGCTGAAGGATCTTCTTGGTAGGGCGTCCATCTCAGAAGAACATCGTATGTTGATGAATACGGTGATTGGAAGGGTTTCATCCGTGGAAAGCGGATTGTACGAGGCTGCCAAGAGTTTGCTAATAGGCTTTGAGGTACGCAAAAAGTTGTACCTTTTGGTAGAGCCGCATATTAAATGCGCCCTATATTAATAGTAGCCCCTGAGACTCTGTGTGTCGCCAAGAGTGATGGCCCACAGAGGATCATAACCCCAGGTATAATATGTCGCCTTTTCCATGAAGGTGGCGAGGTCTTCGGTGGCTAGCCGGACTGATGAATCTGCCGAGCTAAAGCGGCAACTTCACGTAGCAGATGTCGACATCGCGCTTGTAAATAGGCGGCTGGACGAGGCACAAGATATGTTCCAAAGACACTTCGTAATAGGAGCTCGATGCTCGGGCCTTATATATATGTGCTTAATGTAGATGGTGCTGCTGCCGTGGAGAACCTTCGGGTGGAACTTGTCCAAGCCAAGGAGCAAGCAAGGAGAAGGGATGCGGCTGTCGTTAAAGCGGCTGAAGAGCTAAAAGCCGAACAGGCTGCTCATTGCCACAGCAAAAAGGTGGTAGCCTAAATGGCCATAAAATTGAAGGATGCTACCGACCACTGTAAATTTCTTTAACAAGAAGATAGGGCGTCTAAGAAGGACCTTGAAAAGATCACTGCCGAAGCCAAGGATACTCGCTCTGCAATGAGAGCTATGAAGGAGGAGCTGCGTCAGGCCGGAGATATAACGTCTGGAAAGCCCTATATGCTGCGGATGAAGTTCGGAGACCCCAAGTATGCTCCGTTAGACCGGTAGTGGAGTGCGAAAAACACTTATCTGGATTTGGCAGCTAGTGCAGCGGACGCGACCGAACACTTCCGCGGCCGAGGTGACCATGGATTGGAAGAGCTTTTCTGTTCACAGTTCCACAATCCAGAATGCCCACTATTGGTATCCGACCGTTTGGCCGCCTGGACGGAGCTGAATAGGTTATCCGGACTCGCCATGAGGTATGTTGCAAGTCGTCTGTGGCCGGAGAAGCCGGAGCCGAAGAGTTATTTTGGCGTGGTGTAGCAGTTCCTTGGTTCGGTGCCGCATGCTGATGCAATGAAGAGGTCGGCGTGCATAGAGGGTGCACAGATGGCTCTTGCCCATGTCAAAACATACTGGGCGGATATGAAGGCCAGTGTTGTTGCATCCTGGGATTTGGATGAAAGCCGAGTACCTGCCAAGCACTATTTTGAGGAAGTTCTCCATGGCGCTCGTTTAATAGAGTTGCAGTGCTCGAAGGATGTTGTGTTCGAATAGCTTATACTATTTGTAAAACAAATATTCTGATGGAAAAAGCCTTTTATACTTGTGCCTGCAAGAATTATGATGCCTCCTGTGCGGCTGTTTAATGTATATAATTGTATATAACCTGAAAGATGGCAGTCGTTGGCTTCATCCCCCACGCATAGAATGCGGGGGTGTTCGCAAAAAGGCGCCTTTTCACACTTAATCCAATGTCTTGGTCCTATAAAGGAGGTGGTGGCACGACGAACTAGGCAACCGGACTATAATGCTTTATCACTTTCACTTAGCCATAGGAGTTTGACAGTGGGGATACTGAATAGCCCCTAGGGGCACCGCGCTCACCCGAATTCGGGGCGCGAGTGTGCGTGACCGGGAAGCGGCCCTTCGTTAATGCGGAGGAATCATAAAGATTCCGAAAGTCATTGAGTGGTTGACCAGTCTCTCGCTATATCATGACAGTCAGTTTTCGGCTTTCTCTACTGAGGTGCTCGCCTGGCCGAACCGGGGCACAATCGCAGTAGTTCTCCTGGTGCCGCGTTAGCCGATATGACGTAACCCCCAAAATGGTATAGAAAGCCTGTCGGGTCCGGATTAGGGGGTGTCAAACGACAGCTGGGTGGGCACCGTGTTGAACTTCGGCCGCGCTTTTCTTGTAGAGTTCCACTTGGGTTTACGTTTACAATGTCGATGTCAAAACCGGCGGATCTCGGGTAGGGGGTCCCGAACTGTGCGTCTAGGCGGATGGTCACAGGGAACAAGGGACACGGTGTTTTTATCCAGGTTCGGTCCCTCTCGATGGAGGTAAAACCCTACTCCTGCTTGATTAATATTGATGATATAGGTAGTACAAGAGTGGATCTACCACGAGATCAGAGAGGATAAACCCTAGAAGCTAGCCTATGGTATGATTGCTGTTCGTCCTACGGACTAAAACTCTCCGGTTTATATAGACATCGGAGAGGGCTAGGGTTACACAAAGTTGGTTACAATGGGAGGAGATCTTCATATCGTATCGCCAAGCTTGCCTTCCACGCCAAGGAAAGTCCCATCCGGACACGGGACAGAGTCTTCAATCTTGTATCTTCATAGTCCGGGAGTCCGGCCGAAGGTCATAGCCCGGCCATCCGGACACCCCCTAATCCAAGACTCCCTCAGTAGCCCCTGAACCAGGCTTCAATGACGATGAGTCTGGCGCGCAGGTTGTCTTCGGCATTGCAAGGTGGGTTCTCCTTCAAATTCCCTGTACCCGCCGAATAGTGTCCGGCTTCTAGTGCGTGCTGCCCTCCTCGGCTTATGTGCCCCATAATGACCATCTTCCATGTGTCAAACGAATGCGAAAAGCCAGGGGATTTT
>NC_041387.1:255440625-255469839 GCF_002162155.2 Triticum dicoccoides
TGGTAATGAACCGCCCATAAAAGAGACGGGGATTTAGATCGAATTCACACCATCTTCCCTCCGCGAGCCTTCATCAGAGTGCCTTTGACAGGGATCCATTCCACCATGGCTGGTCGGTGCAGCTCCTCCTCTCGCCTCTCCAGCCCTCGGCCCGGAGATTGGGGGCGGTGTTCCGTCCCGCATAGCGAGTTAGTAGTGCTTCAGTCCAAGGGGCTTCTCCCCCCAGCATATATGGTCCCAGTTCGAGCTGGGATTGCTACCTATAGCGGCGGAGAGCAGGCGGAGAGCGTCCCCAATCCCTCTCAAGGAGAGCGGGTATGCCTAGTCCCTTATTTGATGAGAGGACTCGGATTTCCAATTCGTCCGTTTCTCCGAGGGTTTCTGGAGTTCTACGGCCTCCAGCTACACAACCTCACGCCCGCCTCCATTCTGCATATTGCGGGCTTCGTGGCCCTCTACGAGCTGTTCTTGGGTGTTGAGGCCCATTTCGCGCTGTGGAAGAGATTGTTTTGCCTCGTGCCTCGTTCTTAGGAGGTGTCTATTTATCAAGTGGGCGGAGCCGAACTATGGCGCATCGCCGGGACCGGATATCTATCCGGTACCCCAAAGAAGACATCCGAGGACTGGTCCTCGGAGTGGTTATATATAGATGACGTCCCCCTGCCGGACCCTGTACGGATCGGCCTCCCTGAGTTCAATAATGCTCCGTTGAAGAAGCGCCTGAGTTGGCGCCCGTGGAACCCTCAGAAGGAAACTGACAGGGACGTCCTTTACCTGATGAGCCGGATAAGGTTGTTGGCTCATTCCGGACTGACCATGATCAAGGTCATGGCCATATGCATGACGCGAGGGGTGCAACTGCTTCAATACAGAGGTCATCCCATGTGGGATTTCAACGGGGAGGACGACGCCACCCGGTGCGGTCGTAAGGGGCCAGATTCGGCCGCCACTTTAACGAGAATCTTATCCGCTTTGTACAAGGGAGAAGAAGAAGAATTCCTTCGTGCCAACCCGGAGGGTGGATTCTCCATGTACAATCCACCAAGTTGGGTGAGCGAACACTTTCACTTGCCTACCCGCTTTCGAAATTCCCATAGTTGAGTACTTAGTCTAGCAATGTTACACGCAGGAGCTGCGCCAGACTGTGAAGGAGATAAACAGCCCTCCTCCACAACCCGAGGACCCGGAACGGTCCCTCGATCCGGACTCCCAAGAGGACCCGGACTTATTTGTGGAGTTAATCGACGGGATGTTTCATCAATTGAGCAAGGACAACGCCTTAGTGGCCATTACGGCCGACTATCCCGGACTACTTCCAGCCTCAAAGGTAACCGAGACCGAAGTCCTAGTACTCTCAAGGAGATCTATCCATGCTTTATCTTGCATGCCGTGAACTAATAGTGTTTCGTTTTGCAGGGTAAATCCTTGAGGCGGAAGGCCGAGCCCGCGGTGGGCAGCCAACAAGGGCCGCTGGAGCCAGGCGGGCCAAAAATAAGTGCAGACCAGATTGAGATTACGGCGCAACGGTACTGCGTGCAAATTTAACGCCTAGGGTTTATGCCCTTGAGTCTTACTAACGCTCATGATTTTCTTAGAAAGAAGAGAGCCCGCCGGACTATATCCGCCGGCCAAGGTTCAAGGCCGGGTCCCGAAGCGGAGATGGACACGGGGCTCGCCTCGGGCGTTCCTCCGACAGAGGACGCCGACGGGCTATCTGCAACCAATTCAGAGGTGGAGAGTGCCCTGAACCACAGGTGTCGCCGGACTGTTCTTTATGATGCATGTTTTTCCCCAGAGGCGTTGGACGCCTGTAATACAGGAGATGCGTATCTTCGTGCTGCTCAAAATGGTCTAGCCAGAGCCACAGTGCAGTATGTAAAAGACATACAGGTGAGTAAAATTGAAGGTCATATATGTCAGTAGCCCTCGAGACTTGAAACAGTGAAGATAACTGTTTTAAGGATCATGTGCTATGGAGTGTCTGACAAAGAAGAATATGCAACTGTGCCAGGAGCTTGAAGAGTGCAAGGCCCAACTCGAGGCCGCACTGGCCACTTCAGAAAATGCGAAGGGGACGCCCTCAGGTAATATATGCTTCGAAAGATAATTCCGTTATGAAGTGTGGCAGGTGCGCAACCCTGACGATAATAGTGCAGATGGGGCCGGAGTAAATCCAGACAAGCAACAACTCCTACGCCAACTAAAGGCTGGCGAGAGCGTGCGGACGAGGGTGAGGCAAGAGAAGAACAAACTTCAAGACGCCAATACCCAGCTGGGCGAGGAACTAAAGGATGTTCGTATTCAGCTGTCTGCTTCCGTAAAGGAGAATCGGCGACTTCGACGCGGCATTTTTAGTAAGTGCTTGAACGAATCTTCGAAAAAAGAATTCGGCGAGGAAGTCAATTGACATAGCTATGTCTGTAGGTCTGCTGACAGGTCGTCCTGTGGAGGAAATGCCCGGTTCAATGGGAGACCTTCTTCCCGAGTTGTTGCAACTGCACGAACGAGTTCGGCAGGCAATGCAGAGCGTCATTCAGGCTATGTGGCCATCCCTCTCCATGCCCGAAGGCCTTGGGGAGCTTACAAAGAAGCCGGAGGGCGTGCAGCAGCGCTTCCGGTTGTGGAAGATATCGGCCTGCCGTCAAGGTGCCAGGGAGGCCTGGCCATGGTAAAGACTCGGCACACGAAGGCTGACCCAAACCACATGGCCGAGGTCGGCCCTATGGGTCCTGACAGAAAGGAGATCCCTGTCAGCTTAGTATATGGCCATGTAGAGTTGGCTGCAAAGTATTCCCAACAGGACTGTAAATTAGACCGCTTGTTGGATGGTATTGAAGAGGAATATACCGAGTCGGATTGACTCTGTAATTTAAAATGACATGAAAAATGCCTTCTAGCCGGATTGTAGATCGTTTGTCATTGCGGACCTTTTCGCTTCGACCTCTGGACCCTATAGTCCGGAGTGTGTCCGAATACCCTCTCGATTATGTAAGAATTGGGGCATGCATGGAGACAAGGCGTAGGGGTCATAATTGCTTTAGCAGACAAGTGCCCAACTAGTTATGTTATATTACATGGTTACTAAGAAACATCTTCCAGGGAGAATAGTTCCGTTAGGGGTTCCTTTCCCTGGGAGGCATGCCCTAAAGTGCATGTCTGAACTGCTAAAAAGAGCAGAGAAGCATCTAGGGGCAGATAAATAAACACGAAAGATCATATTTTAGTTCACCGACCGAATATTCCCTTAAGAACGCTTGCTTTCGGCTTCACCCAGTGTGAGGTACACATCCGGCTGACCCGGCAGTAACAATCACAGAGGTGCTCCCTTTACCACCTAGCCGAACGAACGGGAACGTAGGGGTAAGCACAGGAGCCAGGCAACCCAGCTTGGCCAAAATTTAAGTCATATTGATGCATATAATGGTGTGTAAAAGGTTCATGCGGAAGTGTCACACATGTTTTGGGCATGAGGCCCGTTTTATATAAACTTCTGATAAAGAAGCCCCCAGGTATGATGAGCGCGGGTGGCGCGTCAGGTATGTGCGAACAATGCACATGCAATCCCCTAAGGGCTTGGGAGAAAAAAGGTATGGAGAAGGAACGAAATCCCGGACAACTAGCGTGAAAAAATAAAAATAAAAATAAAAAGGGGACAGAGGAAGGAGACGAACACGGAGTCCGGCGCTAGGCGTACAATCTTCGTAGGTGTGCTGCGTTCCATGGGTTCGGCTCTAGTCAGTTGTCCGATGCATTTCGCAGACGGTACGCTCCACCAGTCAGTACTTGGTCGATTATGAAGGGACCCTCCCATTTGGGCTTTAGTTTGTCCTTTTTCTTGTCCGGCAGGCGTAGAACTAGTTCGCCAACGTTATAAGTTTTGGCCCGTACTTCTCTGCTTTGATATCTTCGAGCCTGCTGTTGATAGAATGCGGAACGAGCTTTTGCCACGTCGCGCTCCTCCTCCAATGCGTCCAAGCTGTCCTGCCGATCGAGCTCGTCTTCTCTTTCTTTGTACATGCACACTCGAGGTGAGTCATGAAATATGTCGCATGGCAGTATTGCCTCTGCGCCGTATACCATAAAAAATGGTGTGAATCTGGTAGTGCGATTCGGCGTGGTCCGCAGCCCCCAGAGTACGGAGTCAAGCTCCTCTACCCAGTGCGTGTTAGATTCCTTGAGGGATCGCACTAGTCTGGGTTTGATGCCGCTCATAATGAGACCGTTGGCTCGCTCGACTTGACCATTGGTTGAGGGTGATAGACTGAAGCGTAGTCGAGCTTAATGCCCATGTTTTTGCACCAGAGTTTAACTTCATCGGCCGTGAAGTTTGTGCCGTTGTCAGTTATGATGCTGTGGGGGACGCCGTAACGGTGTACGACCCCGGATATGAAGTCTATCACCGGTCCGGATTTGGACGTCTTTACAGGTTTGGCCTCTATCCATTTGGTGAATTTGTCCACCATGACCGGTAGATATTTTTGCTTGTGGGTTCCTCCTTTAAGGGGTCCAACCATGTCAAGCCCCCAGACTACAAAAGGCCAGGTAATGGGTATAGTTTGTAGGGCGGTAGGCGGCATGTGGCTTTGGTTGGCGAATAACTAGCAACCAACGCATCGCTGCACTAAGTCCTGAGCGTCTGCCCGGGCCGTTGGCCAATAAAATCCGGTACGGAAGGCCTTGCTTACAAGGGCCCGGGCTGCGGCGTGGTGCCCGCCGAGTCCGGCATGAATTTCAGCCAGAAGGTCTCGCCCTTCCTCTTCGGAGATACACCTTTGAAGGACTCCAGTTGTGCTTTTCTTATAAAGCTCTCCCTCGTGGACTTTGTAGGCTTTAGATCGCCGCAGTATGCAGCGGGCCTCATTTTGGTCCTCTGGGAGTTCCTGCCTAGTTAGGTAGGCTAGGAATGGTTCTGTCCACGGGGCAATGACTGCCATTATTGTGTGGGCTGACGGAGTTATTTCGTTGGCGGAGCTACCAACTGTGTCAGAGTGTTCGGTGAGGGGCAGTGTGGTTGTGTCCGGGCTATTGTTTCCGGACTCTCCCTCCCAGGATACGGATGGCTTGAACAGCCTCTCTAGGAAGATGTTGGGAGGGACGGCATCGCGCTTGGCGCCAATGCATGCCAACACGTCTGCTGCCTGGTTATTCTCCCGAGCTATGTGATGAAATTCGAGCCCCTCAAACCGAGCTGACATCTTTAAGATGGCGTTGCCGTAAGCTGCCATTTTCGGATCCTTGGCGTCAAAGTCTCCATTTATTTGGGATCTTGCGAGGTTTAAATCCCCGCGGACCTCTAGGCGCTGAATGCCCATGGAGACTGCCATCCGGAGACCATGTAAAAGGGCCTCGTATTCGGCTGCATTGTTGGAATCCGTGTACATTATCTAAAGTATGTAGGACTGTATCTCTGGTTGGGGACGTCAAAACGACGCCTGCCCCCAGGCCAGCCAACATTTTGGAGCCGTCGAAGTGCATGATCCGGTTGGAGTATGCGCCGTACTCTTTAGGGAGCTTGGCTTTAGTCCATTCGGTGATGATGTCGGCCAAAACCTACGACTTAATAGCTCGCCTTGGCTTGTAAGTTATGTCGAACGGGAGGAGCTCGATGGCCCATTTGGCAATTCGGCCCGTTGCGTCGGGGTTGTTTATAATATCATTAAGAGGTACTTCGGATGCCACTGTTATTGAACACTCTTGAAAATAGTGTCGCAGCTTCCGGGATGCCATGAACACCGCGTATGCTATATTTTGATAATGCGGGTACCGTGACTTGCATGGAGTTAGGACAGTGGACACGTAGTAAACTGGTTTTTGGAGAGGGAACTTGTGTCCATCCGTTTCTCGTTCGACGATGAGCACCGCGCTTACAACTTGATGGGTTGCCGCGATGTATAACAGCATTGGTTCACCCGTGTTGGGTGCGGCTAGGACCGGATTTGTTGCCAGTATGGCTTTTATTTCATCGAGTCCGGCCATGGCGGCATTCGTCCACTCGAAGTGTTCGGTGCACCGCAGGAGGCGATAGAGGGGTAATGCCTTTTCTCCTAAGCGGGAGATAAAGCGGCTTAGAGCCGCCACACATCCTGTCAATTTTTGTATTTGTTTAAGGTCTTTTGGGGTATCCAATTGTGACAGAGCTCGGATCTTGGCTGGGTTTGCTTCAATTCCTCTATCGGATACGATGAAGCCCAAGAGCTTTCCGGCTGGTACGCCGAAAAAGCATTTTTCCGGCTTGAGCTTAATGTCATATGTTCGGAGATTGTCGAACGTGAGCCTCAAGTCGTCTACTAGAGTATCGAAATGTTTGGTTTTGACGATCACGTCATCTACGTACGCTTCAACTGTTTTGCCGATCTGGTTGGCCAGACATGTCTGAATCATGCGCTGATATGTTGCGCCGGTGTTTTTGAGCCCGAAGGGCATCGTGTTGAAGCAGAATGGGCCGTATGGGGTGATGAATACCGTTGCGGCTTGGTCTGACTCTGCCATCTTGATTTGGTCGTAGCCAGAGTATGCGTCGAGGAAACACAATGAGTCGTGTCCTGCGGTGGCATCGATGATTTGATCAATTCGGGGGAGTGGGAAAGGATCCTTTGGGCAGGCCTTATTTAGGTCTTTGAAATCGACACATAGGCGCCAAGATTTGTCCTTCTTTGGTACCATCACCAGGTTTGCTAGCCAGTCCGGATGTTTTATATCTCTGATGAATCCGGCTTCCAGCAGTTTTGCTAGCTCCTCTCCCATGGTTTGTCTCTTGGGCTCGAAGAAACGCCGTAGAGTCTGCTTAACGGGCTTAAACCCTTTTAGGATGTTCAGGCTGTGCTCAGCCAGCCTGCGTGGGATTCCTGGCATGTCTGAAGGGTGCCAGGCGAAAATGTCCCAATTTTCTCGCAGGAATTCTCTGATTGCGGCGTCTACATCGGGTTTTAGTTGTGCCCCGATGGAGGCCGTTTTTGTGGGGTCCGTTGGATGGACTTGGAATTTGACTATTTCGTCCGCTGGTTTGAAAGAGGTGGACTTGAATCTCTTATCTAGTATCACATCGTCCCTGTCCACCGTGGAGCGCAACGCAGTTAGTTCCTCGGCTGCTAGGGCTTCGGATAATGCCTCCAGGGCCAGTGTGGCTGTCTTGTTTTCGGTGCGGAGCGCTTTGTCCGGATCAGTTGCAAGAGTGATGATTCCGTTGGGTCCAGGCATTTTGAGCTTCATGTACCCATAATGGGGTATGGCTTGAAAAATTGTAAATGCTTCTCGCCCTAGCAGAGCGTGGTATCCGCTGCTGAACGGGGCCACTTGGAACATGACCTCCTCAGATCTGTAATTATCCGACCTGCCGAACACCACATCCAGTGTGATTTTTCCTAAATAGCACGCTTCCCGGCTTGGTATTATTCCTCTAAAAGTTGTGTTGCTTCGCTCAATGCGGCTCCAGTCTATTTCCATTTTTCGCAGGGTTTCCTCGTAGATGAGGTTAAGTCCGCTGTCGCCATCCATGAGTACCTTTGTAAGTCGGAAGCCATCCACTATCGGACTGAGGACCAATGCGGCTGGTGCTCGAGCTATCCGGAATTTAGGTTCGTCACTGGCATTAAAGGTAATAGCCGTGTCACTCCATGGGTTTATTGTTGCTACTTGGTAGACTTCGGTAAGGTTGCGGAGCATTCGTTTCCTCGCATTGTTTGATGTGAAGGTCTCGAAGACTGTCGACACCGTATTGGCGTTTCTGGGGAGGTGTTCTTCGGGTTCTAGAGTTAGAAGCTCCTCGCCACTTCTGGCCACCTGCCGGAGTATCCAACATGCTCTAAGGCTGTGAGTTGGTGTGACTTCCCTTGAACTATGAATTTTACAGGGTCCATTGAGCCATCCCTCCAGTACGGTCCCATACCCTATAGAGGGTTTTTGTTTTTTGATGTTTGGCTCAGATGCTTGGCGATAATGCGCCCTTTTGTTTCGGACTCGTGTTGTATTCAGGGTCGGATTGTCCCAGAATTTATCTTCGGTTTTCCGAACGCTTCCTGTCGCACAATACTTTCGTACTATGGATGTCAAGTCAGCGAAGCATGTAATTTCGGGCGACTTATGGCGTTGAGGATTCCGATGTCCATGCAGTTGTTACAGAAGAATGAAATTGCTTCTTTCTCGCGGCAGTCCTTTATCCTGTTCATAACCAGGAGGAATTTTGCCGTATTTGGGATAAATCCCTAATAGTTGGGTGGGCGGGTGGATTTAAATCCGGAACCTTGCTCGATATAAGATTCAGGGGCCAAGAAGTTTTCGAATTCGGAAGCTTGCTTTCTTGGACATTATTCAATGAATCAGGCCTGCTGCCTGACTTTAGGTTTAGGGCTTGGGCGACATCCTCCCCTCCGCGGGTGTACGGCTTGGAGGGGTCGGGAATCCGGACACATCTGGTCCTTAGGGCGGGTGAAGATTCATTGCATTGTTCTTCCACCACTTCAACATGGTGGGTGACCTAGGGAGAGTCGATCTCTCTCTGATCGGGTTTAAGCCCAATCTGGCCGTAATCTGTAGCGACTCCCAGGGCAGCAATGCGATCCAATAGCTCGTTCAGGGAAGAGAGCTCCGTTGGATCTAACTGCTCGGCGATCTCCGAGCTGATGTGGAGATTGCTTTTGATGGACCGAGAGGTCATCGTCGGCGCGGCGGCCGAACAGGCGGTCATCAAAAAACTGCCTAGCCGGAGAGTTTGGCCGACAGCCAAAGCTCCTTTAGCAATAGCGCCGTCTTTAAAGACGGGGTGCGGCATCCTTCCTGACGGTGACGACACACAGGAACTCTCAATGAAAGCACCAATGTCGGTGTCAAAACCGGCGGATCTCTGGTAGGGGGTCCCGAACTGTGCGTCTAGGCAGATGGTAACAGGAGATAAGGGACACTGTGTTTTTACCCAGGTTCGGGCCCTCTCGATGGAGATAAACCCTACTCCTGCTTGATTAATATTGATGATATAGGTAGTACAAGAGTGGATCTACCACGAGATCAGAGAGGCTAAACCCTAGAAGCTAGCCTATGGTATGATTGTTGTTCGTCCTACGGACTAAAACTCTCCAGTTTATATAGACACCGGAGAGGGCTACGGTTACACAAAGTCGGTTACAATGGGAGGAGATCTTCATATCGTATCACCAAGCTTGTCTTCCACGCCAAGGAAAGTCCCATCCGGACACGGGACGGAGTCTTCAATATTGTATCTTCATAGTCCGGGAGTCCGGCCGAAGGTCATAGTCCGGCCATCCGGACACCCCCTAATCCAGGACTCCCTCAGTAGCCCTCAGATGAGGGGCAACTCATCCCCACCCCCAGGCCCCATGATAGGGTTGTTTTTCTTCCATTGGTGCTTTGTCCCACCCAGCTTGGGTTTACGTTTACAATGTCAGTCCGTTATCCATCCCCAAACAAGGTTCCGGAAACTCTCCCTCGTGGACTGAGCCTTTCTTGGCCTACCTAAATAGGTAGGAGCTCCCCGAAGACCAAAATGAAGCACGCTGCATAGTCCAGCGTTCTAAAGCTTACAAAGTCCACGAAGGGGAACTCTACAAGAAAAGCGCGACCGGAGTGCTCCAAAGGTGCATCTCTGAAGAGGAAGGGCGGCAACTCCTGGCTGAAATCCATGTTGGACTGGACGGACACCACGCCGCAGCTCGAGCGCTAGTCAGCAAAGCCTTTCGTACAGACTTCTATTGGCCGATGGCCCGAGCAGACGCACAGGACCTTGTCCAACATTGCATCGGCTGCCAGCTCTTCGCCAATCAGAGTCATATGCCCCCTACCGCTCTCCAAACAATCCCCATAACTTGGCCCTTCGCGGTCTGGGGATTGGATATGGTTGGACCTCTTAAAGGGGGAAGCCATAAGAAAAAATACTTATTGGTCATGGTGGACAAATTCACCAAATGGATCGAAGGCAAACCAGTTAAAACAGCCGAATCCGGACCAGTAATATACTTCATATCCGGGGTCGTACACCGGTATGGTGTCCCCCATAGTATCATCATTGATAATGGCTCAAATTTCACAGCCGATGAAGTGAAAACTTGGAGCGGCCAAATGGGCATTAAGCTCGACTATGCTCTACCACCCCCAAACAAACGGCCAGGTCGAACGGGCAAATGGCCTCATCATGAGCGGCATAAAACTAAGACTAGTGCGATCTTTAACAGAATCGGATACGCACTGGGTAGAGGAGCTCGACTCCGTACTCTGGGGGCTGCGGACCACACCGAATCGAACAACCAAATATACACCATTTTTTATGGTGTACGGTGCGGAAGCAGTACTACCCTGCGACATAATACATCATTCGCCACGTGTACGCATGTATGAAGAGAAGGAAGCCGAGTTAGATCGGCAGGATAACTTGGATGCCCTGGAGGAGGAGCGCAATGTCACAAAAGCCCTTTCCGCATTCTATTAGCAGCAGGCTCGACGATATCAAAGCAGAGAAGTGGGCCAAAACTTACAATATTGGCGAGCTCGTCCTACGCCTACCGGAGAAGAAGAAGGACAAACTCAAACCCAAGTGGGAAGGTCCCTTCATCATTGACAAAGTTCTCATCGGAGGAGCGTACCGTCTATGTAATGCATCCGATAACAGACTCGAGCCGAACCCATGGAATGCGGCTAGACTCGTGAGATTCTACGCCTAACGCCGAACTCAGTGTTTGTCTCCTCACCCCTCCTTTTTAATTATGCTCCACCTCTTTTTTTCTCCTTTCTCGACCCTTTTTCTCTTCACACAAAGTAGTTAATACAGTGCGGGCTCTCGGATCATTCCGGCCGTACTATGTGCGTAAGTTGTACCTGGGGGCTTCCTATTCGGAAGCTAGACATAATTACTTTAAATGGCTTTTTGCCCATCGCATATGCGTTCTCTTTCCGTGTGTGCCTTTTCTTCACCATTATATGCATCGATATGACTTAAGATGTGGCCAAGCTGGGTTGCCTGGCTCTTGTATTTATGCCCTACGTTCCCGTTAATTCGGCTAGGGCATAAGAGGAGCACCTCTGCACTTGTTACTGCCGGTTAAGCCGGATGTGTACCTCAGACTGGGTGAAGCCGAAAGCTAGTTTCCTTAAGAGAATATTCGATCGGTGAACAAAGGATGTATTCGTTGGTTACAAAAAAAAACCCAGAAGCTTTGTATCCTGCGCCATCGTTCGTAGTCCGGACATGTGCATCGGCACATGCATTCCCAGGGAAAGGAACCCCTAACGGAACTATTCTCCCTGGAAGATGTTTCTTGCTATCCATGCAATATAACATAACTAGTTGGGTACTTTTCTGTTCAAGCACTTATGACCCCTACGCCTGGTCTCCACGCATACCCCGGTTCTTGTATAACCGAGCGGGTATTCGGACACACCCCGGACTATAGGATCCGGGGGCTGAAGAGAAAAGGTCTGCCATGACAAATGATTTCAATCCGGCTAGGGGCTACTTATGCCAATTAAATTACAAAGTCACTGAGACTGACTATACTCCTCCACTATACCATCTAACAGGCTATCTAGCCTAAAATCTTGTTGAGAATACTTAGCGGCTAACACTACCTGGTCATATACCAGACTCACGGGAATTTCTTGCCCATCCGGCCCCGCCGGTCCTACTTCGGCCATATGGTTCGGGTCCAGCTTGGTGTAGCGCGTCTTCACCATTACCCAGGATTATCTTGCTCCTTGTCGGCATGCTGATATTTTCCACAGACGGAAGCGCCGTCGAGCTCCTTGAAGAAGGTCTGCAAGCTCTCCCATGCCATTCGGTAGGAGGCTTGATGGCCACAAGGCCTGAGCAACACCGTGCATCACCTGCCGAGCACGCTCGTGCAACTATGCAAGTTCTTGTAGCCAATCACCTGCAGATGAGGGCATCTCCTCTTCAGGGTGACCCGTTAACATTCCTGCAGGCAAAAAATTTCTCAAAAAACTTCCTCGCCGAACTATCACACAGTTCGCTTGAGCTCTCACCATAAATGTCGCGTCGAAGCCTTTTGTTCTCCTTCACGGAGTCCGCAAGTTGAGCACGGTCGTCCTTTAATTCCACGTCCAGACGAATATTGGCATCTTGGAGCTTGTTCTTCTCTTGCGTCACCTGCGTAAGGACGGGCTCGCCAGCCTTTAGCTGCCGTTGGAGATGCGAGTCGTCACCCTTTACGCCCTCCGGATTCACCCCGGGATTGTCTGTAGAATCTTCTGTTAGACTAACCGCACCAGTCATTTACTAACTGGTACATCTGCGTATAATGGAGACAAATATTACTAGAGGGGGCCTTTCGGGATCCCTCTAACTTGGCTACCGCATCAGTCAGCTGGGCCTTGCATGCCTCCAGCTCCCGCACCAATTGTTCATTCTTGTCCACAAGGACCTGTGCATATATTGATCCTTCAAACAGTTGTCCCAACTATTCCAAGTCTCAGGGGCTACTACTATACATACTTATCAAAATTTCTTACCCGTATGTCTTTGGTATACTGGTTTGTCGCTTGGGCAAGCCCGCCTCGAGCAGCTCGGACATATGCGTCCGCCGAATTGAAGGCCTTAAAAGCTTCTTCGAAAAAGATGTTATTCCGGAGCACGGCCCTCCGGCGGCGGTGATTCATGGCGCTCTCCACTTCGGAGTTCGTGGCCGAATACATATCCGCATCCTCCGTCGGGGGGCTATGCAGTGCTGGCCCCATGTCCGCCTCCGCCCCCGAAGCCGGTTCTGGAACCCGGCTGGTGGAGGCATGATTGGTGGGGTCCCCGGATATAGTCCGGTTGTTCCTCTTCCTACTAGACACAAAGGGCGCTGTCATATATCAAATTCTGTAAATTACAGGACAGGTCATTACTTTACCTCTGTGGCGGTGTGTCAACCCTCACCGCCATCCTCTTGAGCCTGCCCGATCCGGACACCCGTGGTTGACGAGTCCCCAGGGGCTCGGCCCCTCGCTCCGGCTGTCGTTTCTCCAAATAGAACGACGCCTCAAGGGTAAATTATAATACCTGGGGGGGGTCCTCTTCGGAGGATAGGTTTTTTAGCTCGGCTTACACGCGACGCGGGGAGCAGTCCAGGATAGTCGGCAGTAATGGCCACTAGGGCGCCATCCCAGCTCGCCTGATAAAATACCCCGTTGACAAGCTCCACATTAATATCCGGATCTACTTTGAGTCCCGGATCTAGGGCCCGTCCAGGGTCCTCTGGTTGCGGGGACGGACTGAAGAGTCCCGGACCAGAAGCATTGATGCAAGTAATCTCAGCGGAAGAATGCTAGAGTAAGTGAAGCTGGGAAAAGAATGGCAACTTTCCCACTCCGGGGGGTTGTACATGGAGAATCCGTCCCGCATTTTTATGCGGAGGAATTCCTCCTCTTCCCCTTTGTACAAATCGGACAATATCCTCGCCAAAGCGGCAGCGGAGTCCGGACCCTTACGGCCGCAGCGGGTGGCGTCGTCTTCCCCATTGAAATGCCACATGGGCTTCCCGATATATTGGAGCGGTTGCACTCCTCGCCTTATGCATATCGCCATGACCTCAACTATCGCTAGTCCGGATTTGGCCAGCAACTTTATCATGTTCATCAGGAGGTATATTTCCCTTGTGTCCTCTTCTTGAGGGCCCCGGGGAGCCAGCTTAAGCGTGCCCTCAGCTGGGCGTTGCTGAACTTGGGGAGACCCATCCGGACTGGATCCGGAAGGGGAACGTCATTTATATAGAACCACTCTGAAGGCCAGTTTTCTAGTGCCTTCTCAGGAGTGCCGGACAGGTATCCGGTCTCGGCAATGCGCCATACTTCGGCCCCGCCCACTTGATATAGGGACTCTCCCTGGGTGCGGGGGACAAGGCAGAACAGCTTCCTCCATAATTCGAAGTGTGGTTCGCAGCCTAAAAACAGCTCGCAAAGTGCGACATACCCCGCTATGTGCAGAATGGAGGCTGGGGTAAGATTGTGTAACTGGAGGCCGTAGAACTACAGGAGCCCACGAAGAAACAGGTGGATAGGAAACCCGACGCCCCTCAGGAGATGCGAGATGAGGCATATCCTCTCCTCCGGAGACGGGTTAGGAGATCCCTCAGCTTGTTCCCCTCTGTCATAAGTGGCTATTCCAGCTCGAACGGGGACCATGAATGCTGGTGGGAGAAACCCTTGGATTTGTAACTTCACCAAACGACTGTGGGGAACTGAGCACTCTCCCCAATCCCCTGACTTAGAGCGAGGAGGGCAAGCAGAAGAGTTGCGACGGCCGACCATGTTGGAATGGCTTCTCACGGAGCGCTCTAGGATGCTAGCTCAAGGGAGGAGAGTGAGGTTTGGATCTGAGAATCCCTGTCCCTTCAAATAGACGGTTGGCCCGGAGGATCGAGGGTGTCAAATGCAAAAATGCCTTGACTCCTCGCATTCGCTCGACACGTGGAGATGGTCATTACTGAGGCACTAAAGCCGAGGAGCACAACATTGATTGGAGGCCGGACACTATTCATCATAACAGGTACTTTGGAGTATTCGAAGAAGGAACCCGCCTTGCAATGCCGAAGACAATACTGCGCGCCGGACTCATTGTCATTTAAGCCTGGCTCAGGGGCTACTAAGGGAGTCCTAGATTAGGGGGTATCCCGGCAGCCGGACTGTGTACAACGTCCGGACTATTGAAGCGTGAAGATACAAGACTCAAGACTTCGGCCCGTGTCCGGATGGGACTATCCTTTGCGTGGAAGGCAAGCTTGGTGATCCGGATATTATATTTCCTTCCTTGTAACAGACTCCATGTAAACCCTAGCCCTCTCCGGTGTCTATATAAACCGGAGAGGTTGGTCCTTAGAAGGCCGATCACAATTACAATCATACCATCATAGGCTCGCTCTTAGGGTTTAGCCTCTGTGATCTCGTGGTAGATCTACTCTTTTACTACCCATATCATCAATATTAATCAATCAAGAAGTAGGGTTTTACCTCCATCGAGAGGGCCTGAACCTGGGTAAACATCTGTGTCCCTTGCTTCCTGTTACCATCAGCCTTCACGCACAGATCGGGATCCCTTACCCGAGATCCGCCGGTTTTAACACCGACACCCTCCCTCCGTGTTCGGCCTTTATCTTGCCGGCCTGCTTGAAAACCCAGTATTCTCTGTTGGTGTGATTCGCAGGTTTCTCGGGGGTGCCATGAATCTGACAGGACCTGTCGAGAATTTTATTTAGGCTGGACGGACCATCTCTGCTGCCTTTGAATGGCTTTTTCCATTGACCGGATCTAGAGCCCCTGAATCCGATGTTTACCACTGTATTGTCTCAGTGGTCTTCATTATTTCGACGCTTGTTTTTATTGCATCGCGGTTTTCCATTGGCATCCCCTATTTCGGATGTGCCTGGATCGCTGGTGCCGCTGCGGGCCAACCAACTGTCCTCGCACGCGCAAAAGCGGGTCATAAGAGTTGTTAAGGCTGCCATTGTCCTTGGCTTTTCCTGGCCGAGGTGTCTGGCAAGCCATTCGTCCCGGACACTGTGTTTGAAAGCTGCTAGGGCTTCGGCGTCCGGACAGTCGATGATTTGCTTCTTCTTGGCGAGAAATCTGTTACAAAGCTTGGGGGCCGACTCTTCGGGTTGTTGAATTATGTGACTTAAATCATCTACATCCGGAGGTCAGACATAGGTCCCTTGAAAGTTAGCCCTGAAAGCATCCTCGAGTTCCTCCCAACTTCCAATGGAATTTTCGGGGAGGCTTTTGAACCAATGCCGAGCTGGTCCTTTCAACTTGAGGGGAAGGTATTTTATGGCGTGGAGATCGTCTCCGCGAGCCACGTGAATGTCAAGAATAAAGTCCTCAATCCAGACTGCAGGGTCTGTCGTTCTGTTGTATGCCTCGATGTTTATGGGTTTAAACCCCTCTGGAAATTCATGATCCAGCACCTCATCGGTGAAGCAGAGGGGGTGTGCGGCGCCCCTGTACTTGGCTGTGTCGTGGCATGCGTCTGACGGCTGTAGTGTTCGGTGTTGATTCCGAGCTGGCAGTCGATCAGTATAGTCAGTTTGGTGGCCATGATCCTGCATGGGAACATGTTTCCAAGATCCATAGATGGACCTGGTCATTGCAGCTCTTTTGTCTAGGTGCTCATGTAGATCGTGTGCTGACTTGTGTTCGGCGTCATTAGCCGCTCTGTCACGGCCACGAGGTGGTCGGTCCGGCAGATCAGCCGTATTGTTTTTCAGTGGAATGGGCGCGATAGCCTCGTCATCGAATTCGGGCAACAGCTTACGTTTTGGGTAGCCCTTTGTCTGGCGATCACTGCCGTATCTTTCATTAGTGTCGAGCACTTCGTTCCATCTGTGGTTGAGTGTATCCTGCGCGGCTTTAAGCCGTTGCTTTTGCTTCTTCAAGCTCCTCGCGGTGGCTATAAGTCTCTTGTGGAGGTGCTCTTGTTCCAAGTGTTTTTCCGGGATGATGCATGCCTCGTCGTCCGGACTGTTCTCCTCTCCGGAGACAGGTTTATAAGTTTCGTCTTCGGCATCGCTGCCATCGGACAGCGGCCCCGGACTATGTTCGCCGTCCCCTTGCTGGTCCTGCTCCATTGCTGGGTCTACGGGGCCGTCGTTACCTTTAGCATCGTCCAGGGTGTTATTCTTTGTTGTGCTGGTAACGTTGTTTTTGCTATGGCGGGGTTTAGAGCGGCGCCGCTGACGTCGGCACGTTGTTTGCTTTTCAAGAGTATTATCCTTCGTTGCATCCTTTTGATCCTCGCCATTGTTTTCTTTGGGTGTGTCCACCATATATATGTCGTATGATGAGGTGGCTATCTAGCGCGCTATGGGCGGTGGTTCCTGTTCTTCTCAGGCATCATCGTCCATACCGTCGATGTCTTCGGAGTCGAAATCAAGCATGTTGGTTAAGTCGTCGACAGTGGCTATTAAGTGGGTGGTGGGTGGGTAACAAATTCCTTCCTCGTCCGCTTCCCACTCAAGCCGGACATAGCTCGGCCAAGAGTCTTCTTGCAAGGAGAGATATTTTAATTAGTTTAGCACGTCGCCAAGGGCGAGTGCTGAAAGATATCCGCGGAGCTAAACTCCATGATCAGTGCCTGTTACGTCTCCAACGTATCTATAATTTATGAAGCATTCATGCTATTTTATTATCTGTTTTGAATGATTACGGTCTTTGTTATACACTTTTATATTACTTTTGGGACCGACCTACTAACCGGAGGCCCAGCCCATATTGTTGTTTTATCTCCTGTTTCAGTATTTTGAAGGAAAGGAATATCAAACGGAGTCCAAACGGAATGAAACCTTCGGGAGCGTGATTTTTGGAAAGGATATGATCCGGGAGGCCTGGAGTTCAAACCAGGGAAGGCTCCAGGAAGCCACGAGATAGGAAGGTGCGCCCACCTCCCCTCGGCGCGCCCCTGTCTCCCGGGCCCCTCGAGGCTCCGCCGACCGACTTCTTTCTCCTATATAAGTCCACGTACCGTAAAAACATCGAAGACAAAGATAGATCAGAAGTTCTGCCGCTGCAAGCCTCTGTAGCCACCAAAAACCTCTCGGGAGCTCGTTCCGGCACCCTGCCGGAGGGGGGATCCCTCACCGGTGGCCATCTTCATCATCCCAGCGCTCTCCTTGACGAGGAGGGAGTAGTTCACCCTCGAGGCTGAGGGTATGTACCAGTAGCTATGTGTTTGACCTCTCTCTCTTGTGTTCTCTCTATGGCACGATCTTGATGTATCGCGAGCTTTGCTATTATAGTTGGATCTTACGATGTTTCTCCCCCCTCTACTCTCTTGTGATGAATTGAGTTTTTCCTTTGAAGTTATCTTGTCGGATTGAGTCTTTAAGGATTTGAGAACACTTGATGTATGTCTTGCCGTGCTTATCTGTGGTGACAATGGGATATCACGTGATCCACATGATGTATGTTTTGGTGATCAACTTGCGGGTTTCGCCCATGAACCTATGCATAGGGGTTGGCACACGTTTTCATCTTGACTCTTCGGTAGAAACTTTGGGGCACTCTTTGAAGTACTTTGTGTTGGTTGAATAGATGAATCTGAGATTGTGTGATGCATATCGTATAATCATGCCCACGAATACTTGAGGTGACAATGGAGTATCTAGGTGACAATAGGGTTTTGGTTGATTTGTGTCTTAAGGTGTTATTCGATTATGAACTCTTGAATAGATCGATCCGAAAGAATAAATTTGAGGTGGTTTCGTACCCTACCATAATCTCTTCGTTTTTTCTCCACTATTAGTGGCTCTGGAGTGACTCTTTGTTGCATGTTTAGGGATAGTTATATGATCCAATTATGTTATTATTGTTGAGAGAACTTGCACCAGTGAAAGTATGAACCCTAGGCCTTGTTTCCTATCATTGCAATACCGTTTACGCTCACTTTTATCATTGGTTACCTTGCTGTTTTTATATTTTCAGTTTACAAAAACCTTTATCTTCTATCCATAATGCACTTGTATCACCATCTTTTCGCCGAACTAGTGCACCTATACAATTTACCATTGTATTGGGTGTTGGGAACACAAGAGACTCTTTGTTATTTGGTTGAAGGGTTGTTTGAGAGAGACCATCTTCATCCTACGCCTCCCACGGATTGATAAACCTTAGGTCATCCACTTGAGGGAAATTTGCTGCTGTCCTACAAACATATGCACTTGCAGGCCCAATAACGTCTACAAGAACAAGGTTGTGTAGTAGACATCAGGCTCTTTTCTGGCGACGCTGCCGAGGAGGTGAGTGCTTGAAGGTATATCTTTAGATCTTGCAATCAAATCTTTTTGTTTCTTGTTTTATTACTAGTCTAGTCTATAAAAGAAAACTAAAAAAGTGGAATTGAGTTTGTCTCATATGCTTCGTCTTTTTAATATCTTTCGTGAGTATGATGGGAAGGAAAATTGTGCTCAAGTGCTTGAAGAAGAAATCTATAGAATGTTTGATACAAAATCTTTGAATAATGAGCATGATTGCAATGCTGTTAGTATGAATTCCTTGAATATCCATGATGCTAATGATATCCAAAGCCACAAGCTTGGGGATGCTATGTTTGATGAAGATGATATGTTTAGTCCCCCAAGTTTTGATGAGAATATTTATTATGATGAAAGCATGCCTCCCATTTATGATGATTATTGTGATGATACGTATGCCATGAAGAAGAAGTTTGCTGATGTGTCGAGTAGCAAAATTTCTATGCAAGTAGATCATGAAAAGAATGCTTTAGGTGCTGGTTATATTGTTGAATTCATTCATGATTCTACTGAAAATTATTATGAGGGAGGAACATACGCTTGTAGGAATTGCAATAATGTCAAGTTTCCTCTCTATGTGCTTAAAGTTTTAAAGTTATGCTTGCTTTACCTCCCTATGCTAGTTGATTATTGTTCCCATAAGTTGTTTGCTCACAAAATTCATATGCATAGGAAGTGGGCTAGACTTAAATGTGCTAGTCATATGCTTCATGATGCTCTCTTTATGTTTCAATCCTTATCTTTTATGTGAGCATCATTGTCATCATCATGCCTACCTAGAAAGGCATTAAGGAAAAGCGTTGTTGGGAGACAACCCAATATTTATCCTTACTGTTTTTGTGTGTTCACATGATTATTCTACTGTACTAATCATGTTTTATAGCTTTTGTTTCAATAAAGTGCCAAGTAAGACCTTTAGGAAAGCTTACGGTGATAGTTGTGTTGATCCTGCTGAAAATCAGAAACTTTTGCGCCCAGTAAATTAATTTTGTTAATTCACAGAAACGAGCTTTTGATCTGATTCTTTTTGCTCTGGATTTGTACACAAATTTCGTAGGACTTCCTAATTTTGTAGGAGTTTT
The DNA here is from genome assembly GCF_002162155.2 of Triticum dicoccoides. Taxonomy (NCBI): domain Eukaryota; kingdom Viridiplantae; phylum Streptophyta; class Magnoliopsida; order Poales; family Poaceae; genus Triticum; species Triticum dicoccoides. Next base: position 255,460,451 of record NC_041387.1, read on the forward strand.
TGGAGTTACAGAAGTATACGTTTGATACAGATTACTACAGATTGTTCTGTTTTTGACAGATTCTGTTTTCTATGTATTATTTGCTTATTTTCATGAATCTATGAGTAGTATCGGAGGGTATGAACCATAGAGAAGTTTGAATACAGTAGATATTACACCAATATGAATTTATAATGAGTTCATTACAGTACCTAAGTGGTGGTTTTATATTCTTATACTAACGGAGCTTACGAGTTTTCTGTTGAGTTTTGTGTTGTGGAGTTTTCAAGTTTTGGTTAAAGATTCGCCGGACTATGGAATAAGGAGTGACAAGATCCTAATCTTGGGATTCCCAAGGCACCCCAAGGTAATATTCAAGGACAACCAAGGGCCTATGCTTGGGGATGCCCTGGAAGGCATCCCCTCTTTCGTCTTCGTTCATCGGTAACTTTACATGGAGCTATATTTTTATTCACCACATGATATGTGTTTTGCTTGGAGCGTCATTTTCTTTTGTTAGTATTTGCTTGACTTTATTAGAAGAATATTTTGCATCTATATTTTCAATAAAAATGTCAAGGATAGCCTTTGCCATGCTTATTTTGCTAGTACACATGTTGCTGTTTGAAAACAGAAAGTTTACCGCTGTTGCAAAAATTCCCTAGAACAGTCAGAGCATGGTATAATATTGAAACTTTTTGCATAATGAGATCTGATAAATATTATACAGCGTAGTATTTTTCTCATAATTTTTGGAGTTAGGGAAGTATGATGAATCTTGCATTATTTACAGACTATACTATTTGGACAGATTGCTATTATGTTTGCATTGTTTGCATATGTTTGCTTGTTTAATGATTCTATTTGAGGATAGGAGTATTAAATATGCAGAGGCATTTAGTATGCAATGTTGAATAGTAATTTTAGTGATTTGTTACAGTATAAAATGATAAAGTTTTGCATTGGTTTATACTAACCTATCCCACGAGTTCTTGTTGAGTTTGGTGTGGATGAAGCTTTTGAGAAATAGAGAAACCATGATATTAGAGGAATTAAGGAGACACAAAAGTTCAAGCTTGGGGATTACCAAGGCACCCCAAGATAATATTTCAAGAAGTCTCAAGCATCTAAGCTTGGGGATGCCCCGTTAGGCATCCCACCTTTCTTCTTCAACAACTATCGGTTAGTATGGGTTGAGCCTAAGTTTTTGCTTCTTCACATGAGTCGTGCTATCCTTGCAATGCCATTTTATTTGGTTTTGCTTTCTGTTTGAATACAATACCAAGATCTGAAATTCTTAAATGAAAGGGAGTCTTCACATAGTTATATAATTATTTAGCTACTCATTGATCTTCACTTATATCTTTTTGGAGTAGTTTTTCATTTACTCGTGTGCTTCACTTATATCCTATGAGTAAATGGTTGAATGAGTTGAATGTCATAAATCTGAAATTATATATGTTCCATTTGCTTATCCCATGGGCAGTAATGACTTCACATCTAAGAAGTAGAGGTTGTAAATTTATTGAAGGTTAGCAAGCATTGTATTGGTCATTTGAACAATTCGTGAAAGAATATTGAAGGAAGAGAGATTGCACATATAAATATACTATCCTACACATCTTTTATAGTTGTGAGCACTCATTAAGTATGACATGCTAAAGAGTTCATGTTGGAAAAGGAAGACAATGTAATGGGCTATGTTTTCTCACATCTCAGTTAAAGTATATTGTCATGGATCATTCAAACATGTTGAGCTTGACTTTCCCCCTCATGCTAGCCAAATTCCTTGCACCAGGTAGAGATACTACTTGTGCTTCCAAATTCCCTTAAACCCAGTTTTGCCATGAGAGTCCACTATACCTACCTATGGATTGAGTAAGATCCTTCAAGTAAGTTGTCATCGGTGCAAGCAATAAAAATTGCTCTATAAATATGTATGATCTATTAGTGTGAAGAAAATAAGCTTTATACGATCTTGTTATGGAAGTAATAAAAGCAACGGACTGCATAATAAAGGTCCATATACAAGTGGCAATATAAAGTGACATTCTTTTGCATTAAGATTTTGTGCATCCAACACTAAAAGTGCATGACAACCTCTGCTTCCCTCTGTGAAGGGCCTATCTTTTACTTTATGTCTTTTACTTTATGCAAGAGTCAAGGTGATCTTCACCTTTCCCTTTTTCATTTTATCCTTTGGCAAGCACCTCATGTTGGAAAGATCCTGATATATATATCCAATTGGATGTAATTTAGCTTGAACTATTATTGTTGACATCACCCAAAGGTGAATACGTTGGGTGGCAACACTATAAGCCCCTATCTTTCTCAGTGTCCGATTAAAACTCCATAACCATAAGTATTGCGTGAGTGTTAGCAATTGTAGAACACTATATGATAGTTGAGTATGTGGAGTTTGCTAAATCAAAGCTCTGACATCGATCCTTTCTGAAAATAAGATGAATTACAATTGTTTGATGACTGAGAACGAAGTTTGCTAGTTTTCAAGAAAGTTTATGGTCTATGCTTTAACACGTGAATAGCTTGTTACTTGTTCGTGAGAAGTTTTACGAGATGAACTACTGTTATGACATATAATCATGCTAGAAAAGGTGATTGAAATTATCATTCATCAAACTTGTGCACCTGCTAGCATTCACACTTCATAAATTCTTTCTTTTATCATTTACCTACTCGAGGACGAGCAGAAATTAAGCTTGGGGATGTTGTTACGTCTCCAACGTATCTATAATTTATGAAGCATTCATGCTATTTTATTATCTGTTTCGAATGATTACGGGCTTTGTTATACACTTTTATATTACTTTTGGGACTAACCTACTAACCGGAGGCCCATCCCATATTGCTATTTTATTACATGTTTCAGTATTTCGAAGGAAAGGAATATCAAACGGAGTCCAAACGGAATGAAACCTTCGGGAGCGTGATTTTTGGAAAGGATATGATCCGGGAGACTTGGAGTTCAAGCCAGGGAAGGCTCGAGGAAGCCAAGAGATAGGAGGGCGCGCCCACCCCCCTGGGCGCGCCCCCTGTCTCCTGGGCCCCTCGAGGCTCCCCCAACTGACTTCTTTCGCCTATATAAGTCCATGTACCCTAAAAACACCAAAGACAAAGATAGATCAGGAGTTCCGCCGCCGCAATCCTCTATGGCCAGCAAAAACCTCTCGGGAGCTCGTTCCGGCACCCTGTCAGAGGGGGGGATCCCTCACCGGTGGCCATCTTCATTATCCTGGAACTCTCCATGACGAGGAGGGAGTAGTTCACCATCGGGGATGAGGGTATGTACCAGTAGCTATGTGTTTGATCTCTCTCTCTCTCGTGTTCTCTCTATGGCACGATCTTGATGTATCGCGAGCTTTGCTATTATAGTTGGATCTTATGATGTTTCTCCCCCCTCTACTCTCTTGTGATGAATTGAGTTTTCCCTTTGAAGTTATCTTGTCGGATTGAGTCTTTAAGGATTTGAGAACACTTGAGTATGTCTTGCCGTGCTTATCTGTGGTGACAATGGGATATCACGTGATCCACTTGATGTATGTTTTGGTGATCAACTTGCGGGTTCCGCCCATGAACCTATGCATAGGGGTTGGCACACGTTTTCATCTTGACTCTCCGGTAGAAATTTTGGGGCACTCTTTGAAGTACTTTGTGTTGGTTGAATAGATGAATCTGAGATTGTGTGATGCATATCGTATAATCATGCCCATGGATACTTGAGGTGACAATGGAGTATCTAGGTGACATTAGGATTTTGGTTGATTTGTGTCTTAACGTGTTATTCTAGTATGAACACTTGAATAGATCAATCCGAAAGAATAACTTTGAGGTGGTTTTGTACCCTACCATAATCTCTTCGTTTGTTCTCTGCTATTATTGGCTTTGGAGTGACTCTTTGTTGCATGTTGAGGGACAGTTATATGATCCAATTATTTTATTATTGTTGAGGGAACTTGCACTAGTGAAAGTATGAACCCTAGGCCTTGTTTCCTATCATTGCAATACCGTTTACGCTCACTTTTATCATTAGTTACCTTGCTGTTTTTATATTTTCAGATTACAAAAACCTTTATCTACTATCCATATTGCACTTGTATCACCATCTCTTCGCCGAACTAGTGCACCTATACAATTTACCATTGTATTGGGTGTGTTGGGGACACAAGAGACTCTTTGTTATTTGGTTGCAGGGTTGTTTGAGAGAGACCATCTTCATCCTACGCCTCCCACGGATTGATACACCTTAGGTCATCCACTTGAGGGAAATTTGCTACTGTCCTACAAACCTGTGCACTTGCAGGCCCAACAACGTCTACAAGAAGAAGGTTGTGTAGTAGACATCAGTGCCCAGTTAGATCCGATGGGCACGGATGCACGCGGTTCGGAGCCTATGGCCGGAGATGATTCCGAGGATCCGTTGACACAGATCTCCTTGGAAGTGAAATCAGTGTTCGGCTCTATCGCCACTTATTGTGCGGTCTCCGTGGCGGGGTCCATCCTCCCGTCCTCGGATGGCATGATATACACTGGATTTAAAGCCAGGGCATCTGTCGGTGTCAAAACCGGCAGATCTCCGGTAGGGGGTCCCGATCTGTGTGTCTTAAGCTGATGGTAACAGGAAGCAAGGGACACAATGTTTACCCAGGTTCGGGCCCTCTCGATGGAGGTAAAACCCTACTTCCTGCTTGATTAATATTGACGATATGACTAGTACAAGAGTAGATCTACCACGAGATCGTAGAGGCTAAACCCTAGAAGCTAGCCTATGATGATTATGACTGTAATTGTGATCAGCCTTCTAAGGACCAACCTCTCCGGTTTATATAGACACCGAAGAGTTCTAGGGCTTACATGGAGTCAGTTGCAAGGAAATACAATATCCGGATCGCCAAGCTTGTCTTCCACGCAAAGGAGAGTCCCATCCGTACACGGGACGGAGTCTTGAGTCTTGTATCTTCACGCTTCAATAGTCTGGATGAAGTATAGAGTCCGGCTGTTCGGATACCCCCTAATCCAGGACTCCCTCAGTAGCCCCTTAACCAGGCTTCAATGACGATGAGTCCGACACGCAGTCTTGTCTTCGGCATTGCAAGGCGGGTTCCTTCTCCGAATACTCCAAGGTAATTATCGAACACTTAGAACGTGTCCAGATCTGCGAGATGATTCTTACATACCATCGTAGGGAACATAGCATAAATCTGATCTGCTGGCAATCTTAGTCCATCGAGCCTTTGCATCATGGCCCGGTCCAACATGAACTGGCGTTTCTCGCCCCACCTCAACTCTCATTGCGAGGCGGTTTTATTGGCACGTCCTGCCAAAGCAGAGATCGTGTTCCTCTTATTGCAGGATCTTCCATCAATATTGGCGTGCGTAACCCCATGGCGACCGTTGGCATGACTTCGTGTGTTTTTAGATAAGCCTCAAGCGGTCACGCTGAGGACTCTTGATATTCACCCCCTTTATAAAGGGGCCGAGGCCTATGCCTCTTTTCCACCTCCCCCGCGCCTTCTCGCACCTCGAGTTCTAACGCCAGAGACCTAAGCTCCGACACCCCAGATCCTCCAATATGTCCGGATCCAGCCCTCAAGGCCGGTGGGTGGCCTCCTCGATCCAAGAGGAGGACATTGCAAGGCTTAGGGAGGTCGGATATCTGACCGCCGACATCCAGCAGAGGCTTCCTACTCCAGGGCAGGTCATCCCTACGCCGGAGCCCAATGAGAGCGTCGTGTTTGTTCCTCACTTCCTCCGCGGCTTGGGCCTGACCCTCGATCCCTTTGTGAGGGGTCTCATGTTCTATTATGGGTTGGATTTTCATGATCTAGCTCTAGACGCTAACCTCCATATCTCGTCGTTCATCATTGTGTGCGAGGCTTTTCTCCACGTCACTCCACACTTCGGCTTATGGCTCAAGACTTTTAATGTGAAGCCGAAGATGATCGAGGGGCGACATGTGGAGTGCGGAGGTACCATAATAAGCAGGAACGCCGATGCCCCATGGACAGAGGGTTCTTTCCCAGAAGTATCTGATCGTCAGGACCCTGACTCAAAGCCACACCGATCTAGCATGTAACACCTCATATCACTTTGCGGCCTCACGCATGGTATTCCCACGGGTGTCGCCTTACCTTGCCCGGGACCGTTTGGACCTTTTGGCTCACGTATACGATAGTGTAGCTAGCATCCATATGACAAGGAACCCGGGCTGACATGGCTAGTCGTGAACCCAAAGTGGCACTAACTTCCATGGACAGGCACACATGACCCAGCAACGAATGTGTCGGTCATCAGCGAGTGAATCCAGGCTGTAGCAACTGGGCTAGCAGGACTCCGGTAAACCGGGCTGTAGCAGGCTAACAGGACTCCGGTAGACACCGCGTGACATTTCCCTGAAGGGACAGACACAGGAACGAAGAAGGACACATGCCGGCCAGCCTAAGTGTTCCGGAGCGGTAGCAAGCTACCAAGGCTCAGTGGAAGCACTAGGAGACATTTCCCGGTAAGAGAGGCTACAAAGGATAAACAACTAGAAAGTCAGATCCCACACATACCAAGCATCTCAATAACATACACACAATATGCTCGATATGTTCAAATACAACATGGCATCACGACATGACTCTACAACTCAAGTATTTTATTCAATAGGCTCAGAGGAGCGAGATATTACAAACATGCGTCTCACGAACCAACATTCAGAGCATACAAGTCAAAGCACATGTGGAAGCTTAACATGTCTGAGTACAGACAACTACAAATGAAAAAGGCTGAGAAGCCTGACTAACTACCAGATCCAGCCGAGGGCACAAGATCGTAGCTGAGGTAACAAGCTAAACTTTGAAGTTCACGCGAAACTACTAGTGAGACTGAAGTCTCTTAGCAAAAACATAAAATAGGCAAACGTGAGTACAAATGTACCTAGCAAAACTTACATCAGATCTAACTACATATGCATCATTATCAACAAAGGGAATGGTGGGGTTTAACTGCAGCAAGCCAGCTTTGACTCAGTGGCTATCTTGTACTACGACTGCAGGTAACTCTTTTGAGGTGGCGCACACGAGTCCACATATTCACCATATCAATACACCACTATGGATCCGCTCCCATCTCCCTACGAGAACGCCATCCATAGCACTCACACTTATCTTGTGCATTTTAGAGTATTCACTTTCACTTGTCTATGAACTGTACAGGCAACCCAGAAGTCCTTTACTGCAGACACGGCTATTCGAATAGATGATGTTAACCCTGCAGGGGTGTACTTCTTCACACACGCTCTCACCACTTATCGCCGTTTACACGACATGTACTCGGCAACCTTCAAGCGGAAGCACAGCGAGGGTGTCGGCCACAACCTGACTAACCACACAAGTCTCTCGTCCAGGTTTATCGCCTATTCGGGTTCCATCCACAAGGAGATCCGGCCGGGGTGTCGCTCACGGCCCCAAACGATGTGTGAAGGGTTCCCAAGCCCACCATCTGGGTGCCACTTGGTACACCGGGCCATTGTGCCTAGTCTGTCCCAAGCCGGGTGCCACTTGGTAGACTACTAACAGTCCCTACAAACACCAGAAACTAGTTGCGACTCCTGGACAGAGATCAGGTTGATTAATAAGTCGAGAGAGTCAATTAAGGATCCCAATGTGTGGTAGTAGCTGTTCACGGATCACAAACACAGAACTCAGTTCCTGAGGACGGCTTCAATGAAACAACCCACCATGTACTCCTACATGGCCTCTCACCGCTACCTTTACCAAATCATGTTCTCACACTTAGCTCACACATAGTAGGACATGTTCACACACCTCCAATTCATCCCCGATGAATCAGACCTGACTCAACTCTAAGCAGTAGCAGGCATGACAAACAAGCATGTATGAGTAGGCACATCAGGGCTCAAACAACTCCTACTCACGCTAGTGGGTTTCATCTATTTACTATGGCAATGACAGGTCATGCAGAGGAAAGGGGTTCAGCTACCGCAAGAAGTAACAAATATGTCGTTGTTGTCCTAATGCCGTAAAAGAGAGCAGGAGCGAGAGAGTGGGATTGTATCAGAATGAATAAGGGATTTTTGCTTGCCTGGCGCTTCTAAAGATAGAAATAGTTCTTCATCAATGTCATCGAACTCATCGCTGGAACACGTCTATCAAGAGGGAACAATTACCGGCAGACAAGGAAGAACACAATCAATGCAATGCACAATATGATGCATGAAAGTGACATGGCAATAATGTTATGATTTGTGCTAATGCATCTAGCAAAAATTTAGATGACGTCCATATGAACCAAGGGTTCATATCCAAACTCCATATTTAACATTTAAAATGTCATTATCATGTTTTCACTTATACAGTGGGTATAAGTTTGTTTAACATACATGAAAGTAGCATAAATGGATAGATTGGATTTTTATGATCATTTTTCATATATAATTTATCTCATTTGGAGTTACTGTTGAATTTATATGAATTTTAGAAGTTTATACTATTTTCTGGAATTTCTGAATTATTTTAAATCCATAAGTCAAATACTGCGTCAGCACTTCGTCATGCATGCGTCAGCAGGTCAACAACGCTGACCAGGTCAAATTTGACACGTGGGGACCACACGTCAGTCACACAGGGTTTAAGCAGGGGTTAATTAGCCTAACTAAAAATCAGGGGGTGTCGGGGCCCATCTCTCATTGACCCAGAGGGTCATTAGGTTAGTGCTAACTGGGGTTTGACTGGCGTTAAGCCGCCGGCGAAGCCGAACGAGGCGGATCTCGTCGGGATCGTCGCTCCGGCGACCATTTGTGCGGCGGAGACCACCCACGCGACGCCCAGGCTATAGGAACACGCGGGAGGCCATGGGGTGGCCGGAGGCGACGGCGGCATCGACCTCGGCGGCGGCCGGAGTTCGTCCGTACTCGGAAACAAAGCTGCAGCGTGCAAACTAGGTGGGTGAAGCCTACTAAAGTGCCTGCAGAGGCGCACGAGGCCGTTGGACACGGTGGGGTGACCTGGAGGCTACCATAGTAGCGCCGGCGGCAAGCCCGAGAGGAGGTGATGTACGACTCATGTGGCAGGACGGACTAGAGGTGCAGGAGAGCAGGGGAGAAGGGGGTTTGGATGCAGAAGCTCACAGCGGATCAAAAGGAGGGGTATACGAGCTCGGGGGAGGCTTGGCGCAGCCGGAACAACGACGGCAATCTCGTCGGTCGGAGCTTGAAGACGGCGATGGCGATGGCTCCACAGGGCGTACAGCGGCTCGTGGCTTGACGGAGGGGACGAAGAAGACGCGTCGAGGCTCTTGGACTCGTCGAAGAGGCGAGGCCGTGACGGTGGGCGCGGCAACAGCGAGCGGCGATGATGGTGGCGTTCGGTCTCGGGAGAGAGGGAACA
>NC_041387.1:255469988-255500345 GCF_002162155.2 Triticum dicoccoides
GCGGAGCAAGCAGGGAGGCAGGAGTTGGCGCGACGCGTGCTCGCGCGTGTCGGGCGCGTGCGTCTCGTCCTCCTGGCGCCAAGAGGACGACGACTGGCCCCCAGCTATAGTGTTGGACCGGTTGGTGGGCATAGGTAAGCCACGGGTAACCTCTCTCTCTCCTTTTATTTATGTTTTTCTATTTTCTGTCTTTGTTTTTTTTGGATTTAGTAAAATACTAAGCCACTTTATAAAATCCTAAAATAAATTGTGGGCACATACTGGATTTTCCCCAACAGCCCTGAACTATTTTCGGAATTATTAGAGCATTTAAAATATTTATCTCCACTACTAGTAAAAGAGCAAACATAAATTCCTCTAAAGCCACACAACAAATTCTACACAAGACAACCATGACCCTCAGATCAAATCAATTTAAACACATCCTACAGTCGATATTACACAAATGATCTACCACCCAGATGTATGGCTCAGACCAAATGTTTCTATGGCACAGACGCCGTAGTCTACCGATTCTCTTAGCGCTCCGCTCCCCCCGATTTTCGCGGCACCGCCGGGCGAAACCATGATCTACGGATCGTATCCACCCGAATCACGTTAATGACCTGGTTATCATCCCGATAAATCCTCTCGTCCAGTTCCATCCTCCCAAATCGTGCTGCCCCCATAGTCCGCCCTTCCCTACCACCGCGGACGCGAGGCAACACCATCGCACTCCCGTGCCGCCCCAACCGATGGGGCAGCTGCGCCCGTGCCCCCACTATCTCCATCGAACCCCACTTCGGCGCGCCTGTGTCTTCTTTTTCATTCGCTGCGCCCCATGACGCCCACGACTTTGGCCTCGGGATGTCGGCCTACTAGGAAAGGACACCTTTGCGGTCAAGGTACAACTGGGCAAGGACACCGGTTGTGGCAAGGCCCTGGATCGTGGCGGCGGCAAGGGCCTGGATCGTGGCAGTGGTGGTGACTGAGCAAGGGCACCGGTGCGCAGTCGAGGTACAACTCCTCCATCTCTCCCTGCCTCGCTCCCTCTCTCTGCCGTGGCGGGGTCGATGTGAGCATGTGACTGTGGACTTGCTGGAATGGGTAGCTTCGGTAGAGGGGAACGGGGAGCATGCGTGATCTGGTGGTGGACACATGTTGCGGGGACGGGGAGACCTTCGGCGGTGGGGAGTGGAGAGAGCTTTGGATGCAAACTGAATTTCCTCTCTCTTGTTTTTTTGCAGATAGCAGAGAGGAACACTGGTACCATTCAGCCGACGAGAATTAGCAGCTAATTTTTGTGTCGAGTAGATCATGACTGGCTCCCCGTATGTGGTTTCTGGTCATATTGGGCTTTGAAAATAGGGTTTTCTATGTATTCTATACTAGCAAAAGAGCCCGTGCGTTGCAACGGGAGAGAAAACATAACACACACTCTTAACTCAACAACCATCACTCAAGACCACAATAGGTCCATCTTCTTTATTTTTGCGAGGCATCATATTTGTGTTGCCGCTTATCCTCCTTCTCACCCTCTCCGGCGATGGCCTCTGTGTTCACACAAAACAACAATAAATGTGTGTTGAATATGATTAATCCTAAGGCGTCTCTCTGTCCCTCTCTCCTCCCTCTCCCTCTCTCTCTCTCTCTCGCTCGCTTTCTCAAACTCTCGCGATGAGAAATTTGTTGTTTTCCCTTGCGACATTTTTTAGAGGTATGCACGTGTAGTTATCGATGTTTTCTTTTCCGTATATGGTTATAGTGGGGTGTTTATTTGCAATCCAGATCGTCGCCGGTATGAAAAAACGGATCTTGTGCTATAATTATAAGTTTGCTTCCATAAAAATATTTTAAAAATATTTAACAGGTAAAATTAACATCATATTTAGATTCCACACATTTTTCTAATAAAATTTCATATATAATATGTTAAAATCGAAGTTACGGTTTAAAAGATACGGATAATTTAGAAAATCATTTTGTTTGACTCAAATATATTCCAAAATAATATTTAAAGATACTTAAAAGGTGAAAATAATCTCATATTCATATTCTACATATTTTTCCAATCAAATTTCATATATAACATGTTCAAATCGGAGTTACGGTTTAAAAGATATGGATGATTTTAAAAAGCATTTGTTTGACTTAAATATGATCCGCGGATGAATTACCTAAAACATCAGGGGGGTTCAAAAAATGTAAAATAACGGTTCGGGTGTGACTTAAATGCGGACGGCGGGTTGATTTCAAGAAAAGAGAGGGACTTTTGTGTAAAATACAAAAATAACAATTCATTTTAACTCAAAACAGGACTGCGGGTTGAATTCTCTGAAATAGAGGGACTTTTCTGAAAGATGGCATGACGGACGAATGAAACCCAATTTGCTTTATTATTAGGTAAAGAAGAGATTGTTTTGTGATCATTGGAGTATGGGAATAGCGTCGTGTGCAGTTGTGCCCTCGTGAGCAATCTCTGGTGCTACTGATGTTTACTAGCAATAACAGTGTACTTTGAGGTATGAGAAAGTAAATTTGCTTCAACAACCAATTCCAGTGTAACATTTTTTTGTTTTATGGGCTTTCTCTTGCAATCTGCACAGAATGTTGTATGCCGATGCCCTGTTTGCTGGTTTTCCTTTCAATTGGTCTTCTCAAGGAAACTGTTCAATTGGCATGTCCTGCTTTGGACTAATCTTTCTTGGGATCCATATATGTTCTTATCTGACTGGTTAGAATAGTGCAAATTGGGACGGCTTGCTTTCTGTGACCAACTACTTGAATGCTGAAATGTCATACGGTACATACATCTTGTAAACAACATGTATCTCTTTTTATTTCACATGTGCAGAGAGAACTTGCCACACGATCTTGTCCCCTCGGCAATAATATGGTATTTAGAAATTATCTTTCTATCTTTACCCACTGGCATTTTTTAGACTAATAATGTTAGTATAGATTTTAGTTCGAGACTGCAGCGTTTCTTCGGAACCTGATTGACACCAAAGCTCTCAAGAAAAGCGCTTGTGTGTTTCAAACTCAAAACAAGACAATGAACATAGAATTAGAGCTTCATCTTTTATTTGACAATATTATGTTAGTACATATTTTTCTTGTTCTATTCAATATTTTGTATTTTTGGGCAGCAATACAAGAACTGGGTGACAATGTATTACTTATTACACTTGGATTCAAGCCACACCAAAGGTTGAATTCCATCTTCTTGATTAGAATACACAAAGGATTTGAACTGTGAATCTTGTAAGAACTTCTATTATGTGAAATTTAACAGGACTAATTTTAGATCAGCAAAGAAGAACGGGCCAAAGAAATGCTGATATTAAGCTAGGTTTGCAAGGCGATATGTCGAGCTCTCTGCACTCTGGTTTCAATGGCTTATTTAAACAGGTGCCTCCTTTTCCTTTTTATGTGTTTTCGAGTCTCTTTTGTGTAAACATAGTCTGTACTCTGTAGATGTCCTGCGGTGTGATTTTGTTTTTGAGTTGAGCTAGATGCTACCATAGAATTCAGGTTAGGGTGATCAAGAAGCAGTTTCATATGTTAGCAAAACTATTGAAGGATTTGCAGGTGACCAACTATTATATGAGTCTGGATGACTGAATATCAGCAGTACATCAAAATCTACGGCTTTATATACTTTGTCACATACTGTCATATTCATATGTGATAACCATATCGACCGAGTGTTGTTTCTTTTTCATTCAGAGTGTACACTACTTCCAGTGTAACAAGAATGGAAAATAAAATACTCTCTAAATAATGTTATCTTGTATCTGACTTCCAGTGCCTCTCTGATGCCTCATACACACGCATGCTCGTCTTTTATCCATTGTTGTCGTAAATCATTTGTTGTTTAGGCTATTTGATGGATTTAAGGTATTGGCCAGCATTTCCCCTTTACACAAGCACGCTCTTTATTTTTCTATATCTAGATTGTCCAGAAGGACAAAATGATTGGCTAATACGAACATAAGTTTGTCCTAACTTGGTGGCTACATGAGCTCTCAGTATTCACAGTTGATGTTATTCCTGGTGTTTTTCAATGATGTGTTGCTTCAAATTTTGTTCGGTTAATCCCCAAATTAATGTGACCAATAGTATACCTCGGACCACCGTTTTTGATTCTAGAGTTTATTGTCGTCAACCACTTTTTCTTTATTCTTCTAGCCTTCCTTCCATTTTTGTGTAATCCACCAACATAGAGTCACTCTGCACCAGGCAGATGATAGTGATAGCTGAAGAGGATACACCAAGAAAAGCAACCTCACTGAATTAAGCACCATAATTTCCTGTTAGACACTTTGTTGTAAAAGATTTTGTACACCACAAAGATAACTTACATTTGGATGCATGTTTCTGGTGTAGCTGGTGCTAAATGTAACATAAAAGGTGACTTGATTGTGAACTTTGTTCAAACATGCATGGTTGTTGTATCCCCATAAGACAATATAAAAGCTTTTGCCATGTTATTTAATTTTGCACTGCCATACATTGAATAATCTTCAAAATGCACACACAAGTCTTTTCATAGTGAAATTGTACCTGGGATGATACTTTCTTTACCTACACTTCTGTATCTCTAATATTTCCAAATATCACGCTGCAAGGAAGACCTTTTTTTCTCTTCTCTAAATTGGGTGAATAAACAAGAGCATCATAGTATGTAGTTAAATTATACATAGGTAATGGTAATCGTTTATTGACAAAGTATTTGTTTTCTTCTATCATCTATGAGCTCATTATTGACTTTTTAAATGCTGACATATTTTGTAGAGTTTGATACTTTTGTTGTTATGTAGCCTCACACGGTTGATCCCTTGCTTTAAGATTTCTTAGCAAGAGATGCATATCCTGTTTATTTTCAATAGTTAGTGAGGAAAAACGAACAAGTGAATTTAGGCATATCCTGCTATTTTTTATTATGTTTGCAGAACAACTAAACTGTAGTTAAGTACCAGGCAGTACTAGCATATAAGTGACTTACTAATTGAAGACCATGGTGTGAAAGGTATTATGAATTGCGAATTACAAGTATGAGTAAGCTCTTTTCAATACATTGTCATTCCACGGATTTGTACTCACTTTATAATTCAGCACAGTTGGACTATCAATGTCCAAAATGCATTTACTTCTATCTATCATCACATTCTGTACACTCAACTTAGATGCCACTTGAAAGTTACATGCTTATAATTATGAGCCATCCAATCTGAATGAATCACAGGAAATGGAGCATTTTATTGAGTCATTGGGAGAATTTTACATGCCATCGTCAGTAAAAGAGGGAATGATCTACATTAGAGGATACTAAAGAGTGTAAATTGCAGTTCAGTTTTCCTCTCCAAACAGATCTCTTCCTTGGGATAAATTTATGATGTCTCCTGAATCATGTTGTACTAAGAAGCATCACAATGGAATTTTCTTGTCCAATAACTTAATACATTTGAGACGCGCATATTTCGGAAGAAATTGCTTGGAAAAATGCAAATTATGCACAACTTGTGGTGTATGTTTGGGATGCATATGAACTGAATCAACGTTTTGGAAGCCTTAGACTTCAAACTGAAATTTGTGGACGTGTTGTGTTCTTTCTTCTTTAGTGCAATAGCTGATTTCGTCCTTCCAACTTCTCATTTGGGAAGAATATGAATTCCACTGCTACTTCCTTCCACAACTTTTTCATTCCTTAATAGCCGTCGTTCACAGATCATGATTATAGTTATCACAAAGATTGCCAGAAAAAATATTATCATTTGCAAAGCCCTCTCGAGGGTGTTTTATTTCTTGTGATTGGTAGCTTACATTTGAGATTGTTATGTCGATACAGATCACTGCTAAAAACATGAACACGCAAGAAACATCACAATAATTTATATACATGCCATATTTTTATTGCCTCATAGAGATTCATAACAAGATGAATGGGATTTTTTTTACATTGTGTTATCCTGCGTTGCACGTGAAATCTTACTAGTAGAATTTAAATGGCCCAATTCAAATACAATATGAGTTAATTCAAAAATCCATAAATGGCCAAGAAATATGCTCATCATTTTTGGCAGAGGTTTTCACCTTTATCAAAAATCATGAACATTTCCAAAGGGAATTTTGGGTTCATTGAAGATTATTTTAGGTTGAACCTATTTGATTTGATCTGGTGCTAGGGTTTGAACAATCCCCATTTCAAGTTAAATAAAATTTAAACATGATGCACACATGAAGCAAGCCTAGTGCAAAACCAGAAGCTAGGGATGTGACAACTCACCCCAAATAAAACAAGAATCTCATCCCGAGATTCAAGCGCAGAGTAAGATGAAGGGGGAACGCAACTAACACAATCTTCACGATCCAGGTTGCACTTCAAATGAACGTTGATTCAATCACCATCTTTGTCTTGTCGTCTTGCTCTGAGAACTCCAGCCAAGATGACAATGAGAGGAGAAGGTGACTCTAGAAGGATCGATCTTCTCGAAGATCGAACAACTGACGATCAACTCACGGAGTAAGACATAGCACATCTCTCGAGCTGGGACACGAAGAACACATCCACGGGGATGGGGTGAAACATATGACGAGGGTTCACTATGTAGACAACAATTCCATACTTAAGAGGGTGGTGAACGGTTGTCAACGCAACAAGGAGTTGAGTTGCCATGATACCTTAACGAGACATCTTAGAGGAGGTGACTCGTGGAATCATCCCTTAAATGGCAAAAATAATTAACTTTGATTCAAAGATCATTGAAACTCTTTATACCAGCTTTAGGCAAATCACAATTGATCATTTGGAGGAGTTCGATAGAATGACATACTCAGACTAGAATGGATGATGTGGATTACCTTGTTGAAAACAGCACAAGGGATGATTTTAGTAACTCGGGAGAAGCTCAACATTAGAGAGTGAGTCCACCGTTTGAAAAGTTATAGCATAACCAAGGAAACTGAGAGCAATCCCAGTTAGTGCCGATGATAACACCTAGCGCTTGTGCGTGCTCTCAAGAACTTGAGCATTTCCATATTCATAAAAGTTCTACCAATATCCGTGCGTAGGATCCTGGCAACACATCATACTACCATGATGAATAGTGATGGATGATGCAGATGCAAAGCAGGACACCACTTTGTCAGATTTTTCCTTTGCAATGCCAAATAAGCAAATTTGGATGATCGATCCATAGACATTTAGCACTCCGCTACTAATGTTCTCCTTGATGTGCTAGCGTAACCCATTCATAGAAATGGTTTGCTATCTAGAACATCAAGTAAAAGGTCAGACTTTGGGAGC
Organism: Triticum dicoccoides; assembly: GCF_002162155.2. Classification (NCBI taxonomy): domain Eukaryota; kingdom Viridiplantae; phylum Streptophyta; class Magnoliopsida; order Poales; family Poaceae; genus Triticum; species Triticum dicoccoides. The sequence continues at coordinate 255,477,277 of NC_041387.1, forward strand.
ACAAGAATCCATAAGGAGTAACTACTGGAGTAAATCCTAGGAAAAGCTTATGGGGAAGTGGCCAACTTCCTCAATCAAGATACTACAATAATAGGTCTTCCGGCTGGGTGTGTTAGCCACGACATCCACTTTACCGGGTTACAGAGAAACCAATATAATAGTTCTTGGGAAATGTTCCAATCATCATATCTGCCTGAGATTCAAATTTGATTGGTGTGAGGATATTCCAGACTCATCAAGTCTAGAGAGAAAATTTGAAAGTTTGCAACACAAATCGACGAGATGACGCTGCAGGATTCTCGGGAAATGGACTGCGATAGCAAGCTCCAAAACATGAGCTGGTTCTGCTACAAACACGTGAACACGTTGTCCTAGACAAGCATGACCACATAGTAGTCTTATAATAAAACACTACCGAGTTCAGGTTGGGAACCATCATCGAGGATAACGAAGTCCTAACGTAAGTCATGATTAGCTCTTATGAAGGAACTCCTTCTCCTTGAACAAATCAATCAGTGGTTTAGTATGCTAGGGATCCATATGGAATGGAGGTAGCTAGTCTCACAAACCAATGTATACTTTGCTCATGCATGAATGACTTGGGATGATTCCAGAGGAGGCAACATTGACTTCTCGAGGTCACGACGGCAACTTGCATCAGATGCACATGAACTGGAGAAAGTCACTTCTTACATCCGAACATATGCTTCATGAGATAGAATGAAGAGATGCTATCAAAAGTTTCCAACACTAGCTTAATGTCCAATCAAAATCATGGAGGAGATCAGGATGTTGTTGATGGGCTCAACAACAATTCATCCAGGTTTCCATGTAAACGGGATTCCAGAACTAAGTGAACACGGTGATAGCATTGGCCAGACCAAAGGATGTAATGGTGTATGCCCGAGGAATCAACCACAAGTAAGACAACATTGCGAACATCATTGGTTATGATTTGATTTGAGGATAGCCCACACTCAAATCAAAGATTGGTTAAGATGGTAGGTCCATTGACTAATCATGAGGGTCAATCGATGAAGATACCATCTTTCTTCAACACACCTACAAGATAACCCATAAAATGAACGAAGTCAGACAAGCTTTTATCTTCCAACTCTCCAAGTTGTTGTTTAGCTTAACCAACTAGCTCAGGGTTATCCAACACAGATTCTAGAGAAAGGGTGGTTTCAAAAACCAACTTGATCACGAGCTCAACATAACGGTCAGGTGACAACCTGGTGATACTTCCAAGAAGATATGCGGAAAATCATGAACCACCAATATGTTATTAAGCTCGAGAACTATCTGGGCTTTTAGAGCAAGACGATATGATCAAATGAGCGAGGATTTGACACAATCCTAACTCATTGATCGAGGAGTGCACCAGAAATAAGGACTAGGTGGCACGATCAACCTTAGGGTGATGATTCAATAATCAACACACTAAGAATGAGGTTATCGTCCATTTAACTACTAAGCAACGGAGTTGCTAGGAGTATAGATTTCACACATCATGATTCACTTGTCGGCATTCCAGTTGCGGCAACACGAAACCGACGAATGAATATCATCATGATTTCACACATGATATTCTTGATATAAAGATGGTAATACTCCAAGGTAGAACAGAACAAGAGCTAGATTGGCATTTTGATCTGCGGAACACAACTGCTTTGACCCAATCCTGGATATGGATGAGGTACTGGAGTTTGTTTCTCATAGTCATTTTGAATAGAATGGCTTGACAGACCATAGGAATGATAAGCACCGATGACACGAATGCAGAACTACTCCTGACTATCAATTGATAGACGAAGGTCAGAATACAACTAAAGAGAGACAACTCAAAAGAACATATATCTTTCTGAGTTGTGGATGCATACATTAGTATGTCGAGCAAAACTCAACATTTCTTCCGGATAACCCATGCAGAAAGGTTGGACTGGCAGAGTCACAACATAGAATGGAGAACTCATCTAAAGCACTCCTGTTGTGATCTTTTGATCCAACAAACTTCTCCCATAAGTGGTTCATAGTATTTGGAAGAAGGAAATACCACGGACCTTGAGGGCTAATGCAAAGGTTACCCACATCCTAAAGGAACTAGCAGACACTATCAACATGAAGTAAGTGGAGTGAATCTCGGGTTCAAAAACCCAAGAGTAGAATACCTACTGCTAAGCGGCATCACGGGATGCTTTCGAGAATGATGGCCAGAATCATCACACTGGGAACACAAAATATGGCTAGATTACTAGATGGTTTCATAAGACACCTAGGGTCATAATAATGGCTCCAACATATACGTCGAGGAAAAAGAGTACCTCAACTCACTGTTTAGTGTGGTTAATCTGGCCCAAAGGGACAACGAAACGGGAGGAAAGGATTTTGCAAATGCTTCAGACTATTTAGAAACCTGGAATGACTCGGACAACATAACGGCTGTAAATGCTCAAAAAGATTGGAGACATGCTACAAAAATGGAGGAATCGCCACTCAGAAGCACAATATCAAGGTTTCGAGATCAACATTTAACATACGGAAGTAGGAGGAACTTAACCGAGGCTTGAAACCAATAATCCTATAAGTCTACGGATTAGTAACACGTGATCCTGATAAAAAGAAGAGGAAGCCTAGTTTCTTAACCCCGTAGGAAAGATAAGATGACTCAGATCAGAAGGCATAAGGTATAAGGAGTAAAAAGAGCCTTTTGTTCCATCCCACAATCAATTCCCTTATATAACTATAGAATTTCTAGACTCAACTTTGACCAGTTTGGCTCGGTAATCCTACAGGCAGTCAAGCTTTGATACCAAAGATGTCAGGACCCCGACTCAAAGCCACACCGATCTAGCATGTAACACCTCATATCACTTTGCGGCCTCACACATGGTATTCCCACGGGTGTCGCCTTACCTTTCCCGGGACCGTTTGCGCCTTTTGGCTCACGTATATGATAGTGTCGCTAGCATCCATATGACAAGGAGCCCGGGCTGACATGCCTAGTCGTGAACCCAAAGTGGCACTAACTTACAGGGACAGGCATACATGACCCAGCAACGAACGTGTTGGTCATCAGCGAGTGAATCCATGTTGTAGCAACTTGGCTAGCAGGACTCCGGTAAACCGGGCTGTAGCAGGCTAACAAGACTCCAGTAGACACTGCATGACATTTCCCCGAAGGGACAGACACAGGAACGAAGAAGGACACATGCCGGCCAGCCTAAGTGTTCCAGAGCGGTAGCAAGCTACCAAGGCTAAGTGGAAGCACTAGGAGACATTTCCCGGTAAGAGAGGCTACCAAGGATAAACAACTAGAAAGTCAGATCCCACACATACCAAGCATTTCAATAACATACACACAATATGCTCGATATGTGCAAATACAACATCGCATCACAACATGACTTTACAACTCAAGTATTTTATTCAATAGGCTCAGAGGAGCGAGATATTACAAACATGGGTCTCACGACCCAACATTCAGAGCAAACAAGTCAAAGCACATGCGTAAGCTTAACATGTCTGAGTACAAACAACTACAAATGAAAAAGGCTGAGAAGCCTGACTAACTACCAGATCCAGCCGAGGGCACAAGATCGTTGCTGAGGTAACAAGCTAAACGTCGAAGTTCACGCGGAACTACTAGTGAGACTGAAGTCTCTCTGCAAAAACATATAATAGGCAAACATGAGTACAAATGTACCCAGCAAGACTTACATCATATCTAACTACATACGCATCATTATCAACAAAGGGGATGGTGGGGTTTAACTGCAGCAAGCCAGCTTTGACTCAGTGGCTATCCTGTACTATGACAGCAGGTAACTCTTTTGAGGTGGCGCACACGAGTCCACATATTCACCATATCAATACACCACTATGGATCCGCTCCCGTCTCCCTACGGGAACGCCATCCATAGCACTCACACTTATCTTGCGCATTTTAGAGTATTCACTTTAACTTGTCTATGAACTGTACAGGCAACCCAGAAGTCCTTTATCGCGGACACGGCTATTCGAATAGATGATGTTAACCCTGCAAGGGTGTACTTCTTCACACACGCTCTCACCACTTATCGCCGTTTACTCGAAATGTACTGGGCAACCTTCAAGCGGAAGCCCAGCGAGGGTGTCGGCCACGACCTGACTAACCACACAAGTCTGTCGTCCAGGTTTATCGCCTATTCGGTTTCCATCCACAAGGAGATCCAGCCAGGGTGTCGCTCATGGCCCCAAACGATGTGTGCAGGTTTCCCAAGCCCAGCATCCGGGTGCCACTTGGTACACCGGGCCACTGTGCCTAGTCTGTCCCAAGCCCACCTATACTGGGTGCCACTTGGTAGACCACTAACACTACCTACAAACACCAGAAACTAGTTGCGACTGCTGGACAGAGATCAGGTTGATTAATAAGTCGAGAGAGTCAATTAAGGATCCCAATGTGTGGTAGTAGCTGTTCATGGATCAGAAACACAGAACTCTGTTCCTGAGGACATCTATAATGAGACAACCCACCATGTACTCCTACATGGCCTCTCACCGCTATATTTACCAAATTGTGTTCTCACACTTAGCTCACACACAATAGGACATGTTCACATACCTCCAATTCATCCCCGATGAGTCAGACCTGACTCAACTCTAAGCAGTAGCAGGCATGACAAACAAGCTTGTACGAGTAGGCACATCAGGGCTCAAACAACTCCTGCTCACACTAGTGGGTTTCATCTATTTACCGTGGCAATGACAGGTCATGCAGAGGAAAGGGGTTCAGCTAGGGCAGCAAGTAACAAATATGTCATTGTTGTCCTAATGAAGTAAAAGAGAGAAGGAGCGAGAGAGTGGGATTGTATCGGAATGAACAAGGGGTTTTTGCTTGCCAAGCACTTCTGAAGATAGAAATAGTTCTTCATCAGTGTCATCGAACTCATCGCTGGAACACGTCTATCGAGAGGGAACAATTACCGGTAGACAAGGAAGAACACAATCAATGCAATGCACAATATGATGCATGAGTGTGACATGGCAATAATGTTATGATTTGTGCTAATGCATCTAGCAAAAATTTAGATGAAGTCCATATGAACCAAGGGTTCATATGCAAACTCCATATTTAGCATTTAAAATGTCATTATCATGTTTTCACTTATACAGTGGGTATAAGTTGGTTTAACATCCATGAAAGTTGCATAAATGGATAGATTGGATTTTTCTGATCATTTTTCATATATAATTTATCTCATTTGGAATTACGGTTGAATTTATATGAATTTTAGAAGTTTATACTATTTTCTAGAATTTCTGAATTATTTTAAATCCAGGAGTCAAATACTGCATCAGCACTACGTCATGCGTGCGTCAGCAGGTAAACAACGCTGACCAGGTCAAATCTAACGCGTGGGGACCACACGTCAGTCACACAGGGTTTAAGCATGGGTTAATTAGCCTAACTAAAAATCAGGGGGCACCGGGGCCCATCTGTCATTGACCCAGAGGGTCATTAGGTTAGTGCTAACTAGGGTTTGACCGGCATTAAGCCGCCGCCGAGGCCGAACGAGGCGGATCTCGTCGGGATCGTCGCTCCGGCGACCATTTGCGCAGCGGAGACCACCCAGGCGACGCCCAGGCTCGCGCGCATCCATAGGAACACGCGGGAGGCCGTGGGGTGGCCGGAGGCGACGGCGGCATTGACCTCAGCGGCGGCCGGAGTATGGCCATACTCGGAAACGAAGTTGCAGCGTGCAAACTAGGCGGGTGAAGCCTCCTAAAGTGCCTGCAGAGGCGCACGAGGCTGTTGGACACGGTGGGGTGACCTGGAGGCCACCGGAGTAGCGCTGGCGGCGAGCCCGAGCGGAGGTGAGCTAGGGCTCGTGTGGCAAGACGGACTAGAGGCGCAGGAGAGCAGGGGAGAAGGGGGTTTGGATGCAGAAGCTCACAGTGGATCGAAAGAAGGGGTATACGAGCTTGGGGGAGGCTTGGCGCAGCTGGAACAACGACGGTCATCCCGTCGGCCGGATCTTGAAGACGGCGATGGCGATGGCTCCACAGGGCGTACGGTGGATCGTGGCTTGACGGAGGGGACTAAGAAGACGCGTCGAGGCTCTGGGACTCGTCGGAGAGGCGAGGCTGTGATGGTGGGCGCGGCAACAGCGAGCGACGGCGATGGTGGCGTTTGGTCTCGGGAGAGAGGGAGCAGCAAAGGAGGGAACAACACAGGGGGAGAGTGAGAGGGGCCGGGGGGGTTGCGTGGCGTCTCGAGGGAGTCGCGGAGCAAGCAGGGAGGCAGGAGCTGGCGCGGCGCGTGCTCGCGCATGTCGGGCGCATGCGTCTCGTCCTCCTGGCGCCAGGAGGACGACGATTGGCGTCGGCTGGTGGCCTGGGCCACCAGCTACAGTGCTGGGCCGGTTGGTGGGCACAGGTAAGCCACGGGTAACCTCTCTCTCTCCTTTTATTTATGTTTTTATATTTTCTGTCTTTGTTTTTCTGGATTTAGTAAAATACTAAGCCACTTTATAAAATCCTGAAATAAATTGTGGGCACATACTGGATTTTTCCCAACAGCCCTAAACTATTTTCAGAATTATTAGAGCATTTAAATATTTATAGAATTTAAATGCCCCAATTCAAATACAATATGAGTTAATTCAAAAATCCATAAATGGCCAAGAAATATGCTCATCATTTTTGGCCGAGGTTTTCACCTTTATCAAAAATCATGAACATTTCCAAAGGGCATTTTGGGTTCATTGAAGATTATTTTAGGTTGAACCTATTTGATTTGATCTAGTGCTAGGGTTTGAACAATCCCCATTTCAAGTTAAATAAAATTTAAACATGATGCACACATGAAGCTAGCCTAGTGCAAAACCAGAAGCTAGGGATGTGACACCGATGTATGGCAACGGAGGTGGTTTTATGCCATAGCTCCCAGAGGCACAAAGTGGGTAGCCGCCCCCGAGTTCCGCTCGGGCCCTCCGTCACAACCAGCGTCTTGGACCGACGTAGGATGGAATTGGGGGCCCGCTGGCGATGTACCAGTACTGCAGAGCCGCATCCGAGAGCTTATTGAGAGGGACATTAATCTTGTCAGCATAATTCAAGTGATATTATTCCGACGGATGTTGCCATGCCAACGCCGGCCTCTCCGGATGTGGGAGTTCAATCCAGAGGGTCCGCAGACGGTTAAGCACTTCTTCGACCTGAAGCTCGAAGGGATGTGCAAATTCTTCTTCGGACCACAAGTAGAGTGTCCGGACACCACCGAGGATGCGGGACTAAGCTGCAATCGCCTAGATACCCAAGTAAGTAACCTTGATACCGGACACTATGTTTTATATTTGCCATAGTTGTTATTCTGAAAATCATCCGTGGCCAGGAATGGCTCAGCAAGGTGGAGAGAATCAGGTGTCCGGCGCCACTTCCCGAAGGCTCGCCTAATCCCACCATTGCCAAGATGCTTGACCAGGTGCTCAGCAAAATGCCCTGAGGGAAAGACAAGTGGAAGAACAAAGAAACCAAACTTCACACGCTGCGCATCCAAACTGGGGGAATTGTCACCTCCCTTGAGGAGGATAGTCGGGAAGGGGAGGCTAAAGCCTCCTCCCCGCACGGGAAGAAGAGGGCCGCCTCCGAAGAATTGGAGACGGAGATGCCCAAGCAAGGGAAAGAGGTATCACCAGGGGGCTCTACCCCGACGGGCACCCTCACCACGTCATGCCCGCCAATGGGCCAGCCCTCCACCAAGCTGTAAGTTCACCGTAAATTCGAAGGTACTATTTTTCTCTGAGTACACTAACCAGGATCCATTCTTTGCAGTCCGGCTAGCAACACTTCTCAACAGAGATCGTCTTCGGGGGATCTTCCTCCGGAGATGATGGAGAGTGAGACCCCACCAGCCTCTCCGCCTCATAAGGCAGCCGACACCGAGGTGTCATCACAGAGGAGTCCGGATCTGCCGAAGCCGGAAGCCAATTCGTCAGCCGCCCTGAGCCCGGAGCGTTTGGCTCCCACGGGGGGCGATGAGAAGGGTCCGGCGCAGTTCGATGCCCGGCCGGACATACTGATAGGCCTTCTGTAGCGAGTTGCGCTCTCGAAGGAGCACCGCTCATTAATGAGCGCGGTGCTCAAGAAGACTTCGTCTGCCACAAGCGGTTTGAATGAAGCATTTACGAGCCTGCTCAGAGGCTTTGAGGTATGTAGTGAAAAATACACTATTTTTTGGCTGTGAGGCACGCGCTAGTTGTGCTCCATATGGATAGTAGCCCCTGAGACTCTGGTTGCCCGCCCTAGGCGGCAAATGGGGGATCATATAGTAATGATTGTACCTGTGCATATGCGCAGGTACCTAAGGGTCCAGCAACCAACCAGTCCGTTGAAGTTGCCGAACTAAGGAGGTAGATTGGATCGATTGATGCTGATATCATGTTGGTGAACAAGCGGCTGGACGAGTCATAAGGTATGTGCTCTGCTTTCCTTATTATGTTGTATAGGAAAATATGAGAGGTGCATAATATTAATGCAATATGCTTGGACTGCAGATGGTGCTGCTGCCGTGGAGGCCCTGAGGGCGGAACTTGCCCAGGCCAAGGATCAAGCTCGGGTTAGCAGTGCGGCTGCCCTAAAGGCGGCAGAAGGATTGAGAGCCGAACAGGCTGCTCATGGCCGAAGCAAGGAAAAGATAGCCGAAATGGCTGTGGAGTTGAAAAATGCTGCCGACCGGTATGCACTCCTTGAAAAGGAGCATAAGCCTAGTTCGCTGACCTGAACAAGGCACTTAATGCCACCAAGGAGATGCGGACCGAGGTCAGGGGTGTGCGGGAGGAGCTCCTCCTTACTGCGGACTAAGTTTTTTGATCCGAAGTATGCTCCCCTGGATGGACGTTGGATTCTTGCAGATGCGTATGCGGACTTGGCGAAGAGTACATCTGATGTAGCCAAGTCTTTCGAGGATCAAGGTGATATAGAAGTGGAGAAGCTTTTCTGGTCGCAATTCAATGCTCCCGCGCGCCCGCTTCCGTTAAGTGAGAAGATGGCTGCTGTGGCGGAACTTCATAGGTTGTCCAGGCTTGCAATGCGGTCTGTAATAGACCATCTTTGGCCAAAGGGGCCTAAGCCGGACAGTTACTTTGGCTTGGTTCACCAGTTCCTTGGGGCCGTACCTCAAATTAACGCCATGAGAAGGTCGGCGTGCATAGAGGGTGCACGAATGGCTCCTGCCCGCGTTAAAGCCTATTGGACAGATATGGAGGCCACCATTGTGGCGACCAAGAGTCCGGAGGGAGGCCATTATCCGGCCGAGCACTACTTGGCACAGGTAACAGAAGGTGCCCTCTTAATAGAGGTGCAGTGCTCGAAGAATGTCTTGTTCGAGTGGCAAATCGAATCATTGTAAAAACAATGTTATTTTGGTTATAAGGCTATATTTATACTTTTTGCCTGAAAGTATTATTGTGTCTCCTGTGCGGCCGTTTTTTTATATATATATGTAATCCGAAAGTTAGCAGTCGTTGGCTTCAGCCCCCTCGCATATAATGCGGGGGTGTTCACGAAAAATATGCATAATCACACTTGATCCCACGTCGGGTCCATTAAGGAGGTGATCGCACGTCGAACTAGGAAACCAGACTATATAGCTGTAACACTTTCGCTTAGCCATGGAAGTCTAATGGTGGGGCTACTATGTAGCCGCTGGTACCTTCGCATGCATCCGAATACGGGCATGTGTGTACATGACCAGGAAACGGTCCTTCGTTAATGCGAAGGGACCTAAAGATTCCGATAAGTCTTCGAGTGGTTGAATAGTCTCTCGATGTATCATGACAGTTAGTTTTCGTCTTTCTCTACTGAGTTGCTCATCCAGAATAACCAGGGCACAATCCCAGTAGTTCTCCTTTGGCCGCCTTAGCCGATAAGAATGGAATGTAAGGCGGCAAACCCAGGAGCCGGGCAAACCCAACATTTGACCAAAGACATGATTCGGAGCTGATACATATAAGGCCAAACTCGTGATGCCGAACACTCCCGAAGGTATTCGAACTTTGTAACAGAAAATGGGCTGAAGAATGCCCTTTCACTATAAACCCTGTATTTCCAGGTACGTGTGTTAACGTGTCATGGCGAAATGCCAATAACGGCAGTATCCTCTGTGGGTGCAGTACCCATGGGATGTGTGAATAACAAGAGGCAATATAAAAGGTTTACACAGGGGCTTAATCTAAAGAGAAACCTTTGAGCGGGGCCTTGCTGCACGTCTGCGCCTTTGTCTCCGTTGTGCCGTTTCCTGGAAGGGTATCGCGCGAATGTTGTCTGTAAAAAATAAAACTCGTGTAGGAGAGTACAACGTAAGTATGCGATGGACAGTAAAATTGTAAGACGTTGGCTTGCCAATAAGGTTGAGCCAAGTGTGGGGCTATATTAAATATTTATAGCCCCTGATGTCCTCTACGGGATTACATATATGGTGCCCCGGTTCAGTTTTATCCGGGCTGCCAGACTCGTCTAACCGTGTCTGTGGTATTAAGGACCAGTCATAATTTCTGATATTGGAGGCCGCTTATAGTTCGGCCGCTGGGGCCATCGCGTGTTCCTCTGCGCATGAAGACTGCTCTGTGTTTCCGTTAATGGTGATGACGCCACGTGAACCGGGCATCTTGAGTGTAAGGTAGGCGTAGTGCGGTATTGCGTTGAAGCGGACGAAGGACGCTCTTCCAAGCAATGCGTGATAGCTGCTTTGGAAGGGTGCGATGGTGAAGAGTAGTTCTTCGCTTTTGGAGTTGCCTGGGAGCCGAATGTTACCTCTAGCACGACGGAGCCCCTGCTGTAAGCTTCAACGTCTGGTATCACCCCTTCAAAGGTGGTGTTTCTTTGGCTGATTCTGGATGGGTCTATCCCCATTCTACGGACAGTGTCCTGGTATATTAAATTGAGACTACCGTCGTCGTCCATAAGGACGTGGGTGAGATGGTATCCATCGATTATTGGGTCAAGCACCAAGGCCGCTGATCCTCCGCACCGAATACTAGTCAGGCGGTCCGTGTGATCGAAGGTGATCGAACAAGCCATCCAGTAGTTAGGTGAGGATATGATGGGCTCTATAGCATACACGTCTTTGAGCACGCGTTCGTGCCTTCTCGTGGATGTGTGAGTCACGTGGATCATGTTTACTATTTTAACCTATGGTGGGAATTTTTTCTATCCCCCAGTGTTCGGCTCGCGAGGTTCATCCTCATCTTCACTTGGTGTTTCCTTTCCCTTGTGTTTGGCGTTTAATTTGCCGGCCTGCTTGAAGGCCTAGCACTCTCTGTGTGTGGTTTGCGGGTTTGTCCGGGGTGCCATGAATTTGGCACAGTCTGTCCAGGACTCTGTTTAGACCGGATGGTCCCTCTTTACTGCCTTTAAGTGGCTTATTTTGCTGATCGGGTCGAGAGCCCCTGAATCCGGCGTTTACCGTTGTGTTCTCCGGGCTCTCTTCCTTGTTTTGGCGTTTGTTTTTATAACGCCATGGCTTCCCGTTGCCATCCCTTATTTCGAATGTGCTGGGATCGCTGGTGCCTTTACAGGCCAGCCAGCTATCTTCACCGGCGCAAAAGGGGGTCATAAGGCTTGTTAAGGCTGCCATTGTCCTTGGCTTTTCTTGGCCGAGGTGTCTGGCGAGCCACTCGTCGCGAATGCTGTGTTTGAATGCCGCTAAGGCTTCGGCATCCGGACAATCGACAATTTGATTCTTCTTAGTGAGGAATCTGTTCCAAAGCTTGCGGGCGGACTCTCCGGGTTGTTGTATTATGTGACTTAAATCGTCCGCATCCGGAGGTCGGACATAAGTCCCTTGAAAATTGGCCCTGAAAGTGTCCTTGAGTTCCTGCCAACTCCCAATTGAATATTTGGGGAGGCTTTTCAACCAGTGTCGAGCTGGTCCCTTCAACTTGAGGGGAAGGTATTTGATGGCGTGGAGGTCATTCCCGCGAGCCATGTGAATATGCAGGATAAAATCCTCGATCCAGACCCTTGGGTCTGTCGTTCCGTCGTATGCCTCTATGTTCACAGGTTTAAAGCCTTATGGAAATTCATGGTCTAGTACTTCTTCGGTGAAGCACAGGGGGTGGGCCGCCCCTCTGTATCTGGACGTGTTGTGGCATGCCGTCGGCTGTTTGTTGTGTCTGGTGCTTATTCTGAACTGGTATTTGGTTGGTATGATCGTTTTGGGGACCATAGTCCCTCGCCGGGGTGTGTCCTTTAGATCCGTAGATGGACCTGGCCGCGCCGGCTTTCTTATCCAGGTGCTCACGCAAATCGTGCGCAGCATCGGTAGCCGCTCTGTTGCGGTTCTGAAGCAGTACGTCTGGCCTCCTGGTCGTAATATTCTTTTGTGGAACGGCCTCGTCGTCGAATTCTGGTAGTAGCTTACGTTTTGGATAGCTCTTTGTATGGTGATCATCGCCGTATCTTTCTTCAGTGTCTAGCACTTTATTCCATCTGCGACTGAGCGTTTCCTGTCCAGCTTTTAGCCGTTGCTTCTGCTTCTTTAGACTCCTTGCGGTGGCCATAAGCTTTCTGTGGAGGTTATCTCGTTCAACGCGTGTTTCCGGGATGATGAATGCATCGTCATCTGGACTTTGTTCTTGTCCTGGGGCAGTTTGATGAACTCGTCCCTCGGGATCAGTGTGATCGGGCGTCTGCTCCAAACTGGGTTCGGCATGACCTAGCTCGTCCTGCTCCATCGCTGGGTTCGTATGGTCATTGTTGCCTTTGGAGTTGACTGGTGTGTCGATCTTTCTTGCGCTCTCATCGCTATTCTTACTGTTGCTGCACTTTGAGCGGCGTCTGCGCCGTTGTTTTGGCTTTTTCCTCGGGGTTTTATCTTCCGGATTGTCGCCGTCGTCCTCCTTGGGCGTGTCCACCATGTATATATCGTGTGACGAGGGAGTAGTCCAGCGCCTCAGAGATTCTGAATCTTCTCCTGCATCGTCGTCCATGCCATCGATGCCTTCAGAGTCGAAGTCAGGCACGTCGGTTAAATCATCGACCGTGGCAATGAAGTGGGTGGTGGGTGGGCAACGAATTCCTCTGTCGCCTGCTTCCCACTCGAGCCGGACATAGTTCGGCCAAGAGCCTCCTGACAAAGAGAGAGACTTTAATGAGTTCAACATGTCGCCAAAGGGCGAGTGCTGGAAGATATCCACAGCGATAAACTCCCTTACCGGAGCCCAACCAGGCTCGGCGGGCTCGGGAGCGCATGGACCAGAACCTGTAACCGGATACGAGTCCGGGGGTCCGGAGTCACATGCTTCCTTAGAAGTGAGGCATGTGTTCGGCTCTATGGCCGATGAGTGTGCGGCCTGCGGGGCGGGGTCCATCCACCCGCCCTTGGGCCACGCAGTCTGCTCTGGATTTAGGTCCGGGACTACCGGAGGGGTAATATCACAAGCATTGTCCGACAGCGGGTCTAAGCCGTGCTCATCGTGACTGTCCAGCGCTCCCGGCACAGGCCCGAATCCATCGAAGATCAAGTCTCCGTGAATATCCGCCGTGTAGTTCAGGTTTCTGAACCTGATCTGGTGGCCAGGGGCATGGCTGCCGATCTGCTCCAGATGGCCAAGCAAATTAGCCCGCAGTGAGAAGCCGCTGAATGCAAAGATCTGTCCGGGGTGTAAAGTTTCGCCCTGGACCGTGTTGTTGACGATGATTGAAGGAGCCATCGAGCCCTGCAGCGACGACATAGAGGAACTCTCAATGAAAGCACCAATGTCGGTGTCAAAATCGGCGGATCTCGGGAAGGGAGTCCCGATCTGTGCGTCTTAAGCTGATGGTAACAGGAAGCAAGGGACACAATGTTTACCCAGGTTCGGGCCCTCTCGATGGAGGTAAAACCCTACTTCCTGCTTGGTTAATATTAACGATATGAGTAGTACAAGAGTAGATCTACCACGAGATCATAGAGGCTAAACCCTAGGAGCTAGCTGAGGGAGTTCCGGACTAGGGGGTGTCCGGATAGCCGAACTATCATCATCGGCTGGACTCCAAGACTATGAAGATACAAGATTGAAGACTTCGTCCCGTGTCTGGATGGGACTTTCCTTGGCGTGGAAGGCAAGCTTGGCGATACGGATATGTAGATTTCCTACCTTTGTAACCGACTCTGTGTAACCCTAGCCCTCTCAGGTGTCTATATAAACCGGATGGCCTTAGTCCATAGGACGAACAACAATCATACCATAGGCTAGCTTCTAGGGTTTAGCCTCCTTGATCTCATGGTAGATCTACTCTTGTAACCCACATCATCAATATTAATCAAGCAGGACGTAGGGTTTTACCTCCATCAAGAGGGCCCGAACCTGGGTAAAAACATCGTGTCCCTCGTCTCCTGTTACCATCCGCCTAGACGCACAGATCGGGACCCCCTACCCAAGATCCGCCAAGTTCCTCTGTGTCGTCACCGATAGGCTCGATGGCTTCTTCGATCATCATCAACGACGCAGTCCAGGGTGAGATCTTCCTCCCCGGACAGATCTTCGTATTCGGCGGCTTTGCACTGCGGGCCAATTTGCTTGGCCAACTGGAGCAGATCGAAAGCTACGCCCCTGGCCGTCAGGTCAGATTTGGAAGCTTGAACTTCACGGCTGACATCCGCGGGGACTTGATCTTCGACGGATTCGAGCCACAGCCGAGCGTGCCGCACTGTCATGTCGGGCATGATTTAGCTCTGCCGCCGGACAGTACCCTGGAGGCCGCACTCAAAACTGCTCCGATCTTCAATTTGGAGCCAGCTCCGTAGATCGAGGATGGATGCCTAGACACCGCCTCGGGGGCTGCAACCTCTACGGCGATAGAGCCGAACACTGACTTTGTCCCTCATAAAGCTCGTGACTCCAAGGTGCCGGACTCCTCGCCGGACTCCGAACCTCCTGCGCCCGCCCTAATCGAATCCGATTGGGCGCCGATCATGGAGTTCACCGCAGCGGACGTCTTCCAACACTCACCTTTCGGCAACATCTTGAGTTTGCTAAAATATATCTCGTTATCAGGAGACCCCTGGCCGGACTGCGGTCAGGACGGTTGGGATGCGGACGACGAAGAAATTCAAAGCCCACCCACCACTCACTTGGTAGCCACTGTCGATGATTTAACCGACATGCTAGACTACGACTCCGAGGACATCGACGGTATGGACGACGACGCCGGAGATGACCAAGAACCAGCGCCCACTGGGCACTGGACAGCCACCTCATCGTATGACATATACATGGTGGATATCCCAAAAGATGGGAAAGGCGAAGGAAAAGAGGAGGATGACCCCTCCAAAAAGCAGCCTAAGCGCCGGCGTCAGCGGCGCCGCTCTAAATACCGCCACAGCAAGAATGAAGACTCCGGCACCGGAGACAATAATACACCGGACAGTGCCGAAGACAACCCGCTCCAGCAAGATGCAGCGCAGGAGGACTGAGACGCCAGCCCTTATGAAGGAGCGGCAGGGAGGAGGCAGAGGATTATACGCCTCCCTCCATAGACGAAGCGAGCCTCGACGATGATGAATTCGTCGTGCCTGAGGATCCCGTCGAACAAGAGCGTTTTAAACGCAGGCTTATGGCCACGGCGAACAGCCT
This sequence comes from Triticum dicoccoides, assembly GCF_002162155.2. NCBI lineage: Eukaryota > Viridiplantae > Streptophyta > Magnoliopsida > Poales > Poaceae > Triticum > Triticum dicoccoides. The sequence goes on from NC_041387.1 coordinate 255,492,879, forward strand.
GAAGAAAAAGCAGCAACAGCTTAGAGCTGGTCAGGATCTGCTAGCTGACAGATGGACTGAAGTCCTTGCGGCCGAAGAGCATGAGCTCGAGACGCCCCTCCAAAAGCTACCCTAAACGCAAGCTGCTCCCCCGATTAGAGGAGGAGGCTTACGAACCCGCATCACCAGGAGACAATACAGCTGACCGACCACCCCGTGGTCGCGACAGAGTGGCCTCTAGGCCCTTCACCAGACCCGTACCCCGGCATCGCTCGAAAAGCACACAGCCACAGGGGAACACTCCGGACTTGCGAGATATATTGGAGGATAAGGCAAGACAATCAAGATTGATCTATGGATCGCGTGGGCGTCCCATGATACGTGATGACAATCGTCACGCCGGACACAGTAAGTCCGGCCGGGCCGAACAAAATAGACCAAGCTCCCTTGAGCTCCGTCGTGATATCGCCCAGTACAGAGGCGCCGCACACCCACTATGCTTCACAGATGAAGTAATGGATCATCAAATCCCCGAAGGGTTTAAACCCGTCAATATTGACTCCTACGATGGCACAACAGACCCCGCGGTTTGGATTGAAGACTATCTCCTTCACATCCACATGGCCCACGGTGACGATCTTCACGCCATCAAATACCTCCCCCTCAAGCTTAAAGGACCAGCCCGGCATTGGCTCAACAGCTTGCCAGCAGAGTCAATTGGGAGTTGGGAGGACCTGGAAGCCGCATTCCTCGATAACTTCCAGGGCACTTATGTGCGACCACCAGACGCTGATGACCTAAGCCACATAATTCAGCAACCAGACGAATCGGCCAGGCAATTCTGGACACGGTTCTTAACCAAGAAAAACCAAATCGTCGACTGTCCGGATGCGGAGGCCCTCACGGCCTTCCAGCATAACAACCGCGACGAGTGGCTTGCCCGGCACCTGGGACAGGAAAAGCCGAAATCCATGGCAGCCCTCACATCACTCATGACCCGCTTCTGCGCGGGTGAGGACAGCTGGCTAGCACGCAGCAACAACCTCAGCAAAAATTCTGGCAGTCCAGACTTCAAGGACCGAAATGGCAGGCCGCGTCGCAACAAAAACAAACGCCGCATTAACGGCGATCATATTAAGGATACAGCAGTCAATGCCGGATTCAGAGGCTCCAAACCCAGTCAGCGGAAAAAGCCATTCAAAAGAACTACTCCGGGTCCGTCCAATTTAGACCGAATACTTGACCGCTTGTGCCAGATACACGGCACCCCCGAAAAGCCAGCTAACCACACCAACAGGGGCTGTTGGGTATTCAAGCAGGCAGGCAAGTTAATTGCCGGAAACAATGACAAGGGGCTACATAGCAATGACGAGGACGAGACCCAACCGCCGAACAATAGAGGACAGAAGGGTTTCCCCCCACAGGTGCGGACGGTGAACATGATATACGCAACACACATACCCAAAAGGGAGCGGAAGCGTGCACTCAGGGATGTCTACGCGATGGAGCCAGTTGCCCCGAAGTTCAATCCATGGTCCTCCTGCCCGATCACTTTTGACCGAAGGGACCACCCCACCAGCATCCGCCACGGCGGATTTGCCGCACTAGTCTTAGACCCAATCGTCGATGGATTTCACCTAACCAGAGTCCTGATGGACGGCGGCAGCAGCCTGAACCTGCTTTACCAGGATACAGTGCGCAAAATGGGCATAGACCCCTCAAGGATTAAACCTACTAAAACGACTTTTAAAGGCGTCATACCAGGTGTAGAAGCCAATTGTATAGGCTCAATTACACTGGAAGTGGTCTTCGGATCCCCGGATAACTTCCGAAGCGAGGAGTTAATCTTCGACATAGTCCTGTTCCGCAACGGCTATCATGCCTTGCTCGGACGTACTGCGTTTGCAAAGTTCAACGCGGTGCCGCACTACGCATACCTCAAGCTCAAGATGCCAGGCCTCAGTGGAGAAAGCTAAAACTGACCATCATGATGAGGCGAGAGCCGGTCGCTGTTCGAGAGGTTTTTTGCGAGTCCTTAAAGACTTATGCCGCTTAGAGCGAGGAGCCGGATACTGTCCAGCCCAGGCGTGGATAGCGCCCCAAAATCGGCCTTCCAAAGACTAGGGGCTTCGCCGGAATTTAAAATTATAGAATTCTATGGCTAAGTGAGAGTGTTCAAGCATTATAAGTCCGGTTGCCTTGTTCACTGTGTCGAGCGCCTCCCTAGCTGGACCCAAAAATGGGAATAAGAGCGCTCGAGTTTATCCCGAACACCCCAGCACTCATGGCATGGGGGCTGAAGCCGACGACTTGCCATCTCTCAGATTTGATAAACAGCCGCACAGAAGGTAATATTTTAAATTAACAAGCATTGCTTAGCGCATATGAACCAAGTTTTCAGCGCACAGGATAACAAAATGCGAGTCTACTCAAATATTACATCTTTGGAGCACTACTCGCAATAGTGCGGGCGCCCTTCAGCACACTCTTATAATACATCTCGGGCGTGCGATGCTCCTTGCCCTCTGGTGGGGGGGGGGGTCCGTCACAAGCTTTTGGGCATCCATCTTGCCCCGGTGCACCTTTGCGCAGGCAAGGGCCCGACGGGCACCCTCAATACAGGCGGAGTGCTTGATAACTTCAACGCACGGGCACGCATCCACCAGCCGCCGCACCAGGCCGAAGTAGCTCCCAGGCATAGCCTCCTTAGGCCACAACCGAACTATGAGGCCCTTCATGGCCTGTTCGGCCACCTTGTGGAGCTCGACCAGCTGTTTCAGCTGGTCGCTAAGGGGCACCGGATGTCCGGCCTCAGCATACTAAGACCAGAAGACCTTCTTCGTCGAGCTCCCCTCCTCGGCCCGGTAGAATGCGGCAGCATCGGACACGCTGCGAGGAAGATCTGCGAACGCTCCTCGAGAGCTCCGAATTCGGATAAGCGACAGGTAATTAACACTCACATGCTTACTTTCCATGAAAAATGCCTTACCCACTGCTATTTTCTTTACCGCCTCGATCTCCTGGAGGGCCTTGTAGGCTTCGGCCTTAGCAGCTTTGGCACTCTCAAGAGCCGTTGCAAGCTCAGACTCTCATGTGTTCGAGTCACGCTCCAGGCTCTCATGTTTCTTCACGAGATCCTGGAGCTCTTGCTGTACCTCCGCCACCCGCGCCTCCTGTTTCTCTCGCTCGGTGTGCTCCACAGCCGCATTGCGTTCGGCCGCGGCCACCGCCTCTTTCAGGGTCACCACCTCGTTAGTGGCCCCTGCAATACCCAAGTTATCCTAGTCATTTTTCTTGCAACTAAATCCTTTTCTGTAAGGTACAATTTTCATAAGGTATTACTCACCTTCTCTTTCCTCGAGCTGCTTCTTGGCACGGCCGAGCTCGTTCTCGGACCGCTCGAGGTTTTCCTTCAAAGTATTGACCTCCGTAGTCAATGCGGCGGAGGTCAGCAGCACAGCCTGCAATCCCATATTGACATATTTTCATGACTCCTGCGTTTATCTTTCTAAAGATCCTCAGTCCGGCTTTTCTTTCCGAACACCGAACCGAGCATCAGGGGCTACTGTCTATGCGGTACCATTTTACATATATTGAAATTCTTACCTCAAAGTTTGTTAGAAGGCTGCTGCAAGCTTCGGTCAGCCCGCTCTTGGCGAGCTGAACCTTCTGAATCACCGCACTCATAACAGTGCGGTGTTCCTCTTTGATGGCGGCGCCGTTGAGCGCCTCCAGCAAATTATCCGGCACCTCTGGTTGGACAGAGGCAGCCGGCGTTGCAGTCTTGCCCTTCTTACGAAGGGGTCGCCCGCCGGACTCCGGAGCCACTGTGGGTTCTGGGGCTGAGTCCGGTGCAAAGTCCGGGAGGTTGTCCTGCGACACCTCCGGGGCCCTCTCCTCCTGGTGGGTCCCTTCCTGGGATCCCGCCTTGGCATCATCCGCATCACGGGGGGTGGAGGCAGTCGGAAGAGAATCCATATCCGACGCCCCTAAGAACCCGCTCGACAAAGTGGGGAGATCATCCTTAGGCGGACTGCAGGGTTGTATGCGGCATTAGAAAGACACAATGTGGCGGAAAATGAAAACCTTGAAGTTATTCGGGTGTCCGGATACTTACGATCTCGCCAGGGGCTTGGCCCTTGAAGGCCAGTCCTCGTCGTCGTCACTGGCATTGGCGGAGCGGTCTGGGGGAAGAGTTTTTCCCTTCTTGGACCCTTCGGCCTCCCTTGTTGGGGAGGCTTTCCTTTTCTTCCCTCCCCCCGCGGGGGGAGAGGCTTTCTTCTCCTCCTCGCCTTGGTGGGAGGAGTCGGCCTCGGATTCATCATCCGATAGCACCTGAAAACGGGAACTCTTCCGAGTCCCCGTGGCCTACTTCTTGGCCTTCTTCTCCGGCACCACATGGGGTGCCGGAGCCAGCAGCCCCGTCAAACGGGCGTCCGTTGGGTCCTCTGGCAATGGGTCCGGACAGATAGCCTGTGCGGCCTTCTTCAGCCAGTCCTGTCAAAGGAAAGGGGAGTTTAGATCCCGCATAGAGTCAAACTATGGAAAACACACGTCCCTTAAAGGACGAAATGACTTACCTCGTCAGCCGGACGCTGCGAGAGGAATCCGCGATCTTCGGTAGCGGATGCGGGAGCTTCGGCGCCCTTGAACAACACCTTCCAGACATCTTCCTACGCAGTGTCGAAGTGCCCGCTCAGGGTCTGGTGTTGCGCCGGATCAAACTCCCACATGTTGAAACCCCGTCGTTGGCACGGGAGAATCCGGCGGAGGAGCATGACCTGGACTATGTTGACAAGCTTGAGCTTCTTGTCCACCAGCTTCTGGATACAGGCTTGGAGTCCGGTCAGCTCCTCCGAATTCCCCTAGATCAGGCCACTCTCTTTCCAGGAGGTGAGCCATGTAGGGATACCGGATCTGAATTCGGGGGCCGCTGCCCAATCGGCGTCATGCGGGTCGGTGATGTAGAACAACCCCGATTGCCACCCCTTTATGGTTTCCACGAAAGTGCCTTCCAGCCACGTAACGTGGGACATCCTGCCCACCATGGCACCTCCGCACTCCGCTTGGCTGCCCTTCACAACCTTCGGCTTGACACTGAAGGTCTTGAGCCACAAGCCGAAGTGGGGCTGGATGCAGAGGAAGGTCTCGCACACGACGATCAACGCCGAGATGTTGAGGATGAAATCCGGGGCCAGATCATGGAAATCCAGGCTGTGGTAGAACATGAGCCCCGGACGAAGGGATGAAGTGGGAAGCCCAGTCCGCGGAGGAAATGGGGAAGAAACACTACCCTCTCATGGGGCCTGGGGGTGGGGATGAGCTCTCCCTCGTCGGGGAGCCGGTGCGCGATGTCGCTGGACAAGTATCCGGCATCGCGCAGCTTCTGGATCTGCCCCTCCGTGATGGAGGAGGCCATCCACTTGCCTCCCGCTCCGGACATAGTTGGAGAAGGTTGAGGTGAGAAGTGCGGACTTGGGCGCTAGAGCTCGAGTTCGCGGAGATGGATAAGCTGAGGAAGAAGGCGCATGTAAAAAGGTTGGATCTTTATCCCCTTATATGGGCGGACGGAAACATGCATCCCCATCGGCCTGATAAAACTCGCTTATCCCCCAAGCACCGCAATCAATGGTGTGGTTGGGTTACGCACGTCCGTATTGATGGGAATCCCGGAATAAGGGGAACACGATCTCTGCTTCGACAAGACGTGCCAAGGAAACCGCCTCGCTAAAACGCGCTGAGGTGGAACAATAAAAACAATTCGAGTAAAGGCTTGGAAGTGGTGTGACGTCACGCCACAGAATAGGTCAGCAGATTGATCTTGTGTAATATTATTCTCTCTACGGTGGTATGTGGAATTTATTTTTGCGGAGCCGGACACTATCCTGGTGTTCACAATCTTCTATAAATTATTCGGAGGAGGAACCCGCCTTGCAATGCCGAAGACAGTATGCGCGCCGGACTCGTCGTCATTGAAGCCTGGTTCAGGGGCTACTGAGGGAGTTCCGGACTAGGGGGTGTCCGGATAGCCGAACTATCATCATCGGCCGGACTCCAAGACTATGAAGATACAAGATTGAAGGCTGCGTCCCGTGTCCGGATGGGACTTTCCTTGGCGTAGAAGGCAATCTTGGCGACACGGATATGTAGATTTCCTACCTTTGTAACCGACTCTGTGTAACCCTAGCCCTCTCCGGTGTCTATATAAACCGGATGGCCTTAGTCCATAGGACGAACAACAATCATACCATAGGCTAGCTTCTAGGCTTTAGCCTCCTTGATCTCGTGGTAGATCTACTCTTGTAACCCACATCATCAATATTAATCAAGCAGGACTTAGGGTTTTACCTCCATTGTCACACCCTAGCTAGTCATGCATTAGAGTGTTGCATCATGTTTACTCTTTCATCAGAAACTTGAAATGGGGATCTGTGAAACCCTTAGAACCATTTTGAAAATGACCCAAATAAAAATTTCTCCAAAAGGGTCCAAGAAAATGCTCATGTTGCTCTCTGAAAATATTGGACAGAGATAAAAATCAAACCAATATTTTTAGTGGCTCATGGACATTTATTTTGGGCATTTGGAATTAATGCATAAATATTTGCATTGGAAATATATTAATTATATATATTAATATATGCCCAAATATTATGCCAATTATAAAAGAGCTCTGAAATAATATAATTAGCTCCTGCAAAAATTGGCATAAGTTAAATAAATGATTTAATATATTATTTAAATCAAAACAAATGTCAGAAATTAAAAAAAGGAAAATATATAACAGGAGGAGCTTACCTGGGCTCCTCCACTGTGTGGCCCAGCCAGCTGGCCGGCCCAGCCGGCAGCCGGCCCAGCCCACCTCCCTCCTCTGTCGTCTTCGTCCCGACAGAGGGAGGGGAGTGTGGCCGGCGCGCGCGCGCGCCACCGCGCCACGCCACCTGCTCGCTTGCTTGCCTGGCCTCCCCTCCTCGCTCGACGCCCTGGACGACGCCACGCCCTCCCCCCTGCTCTCTCTCACTCTTCCCCGGCTCTCCTCTCCTCTCCCTCGCTCTCTCTCTCGCCCGGCCGAACACCACCGTCGCCGCCGTTCGCCATAGCCACCGTCTCCGGCCACCCCTCGCTCCCCCGACTAGCTCAGGAGCTCCGCCTCGACTCCCTCTTCCTCCCCACCGCTCCACAGCTCCCCGGAAGCCCTGCATCGCCGCCACGTCGCCGTTCCCCTCTTCGGGCTCCGACCACCGTCGCCGTCGAATTCGCCGTCTCCAGCGCGTCCCCGAGCCCACTTCGACGCCCACTGCAACCGCGGTGAGCTACGCCACCGTTTCCCCCTCTCCTTCCCCTCGTTCCCTCACCGTAGCCACCTCCCCACCACGGCCGAACCTCCGCCGTCGCCGAGCTCGCCGTCGACGCAGCTCCGGTGACCATTTGGTCACCCCGGCGAGTCCAACGAGTTCGCAAGACCCCGTAGAGCATCCCTAGCGCCTC
>NC_041387.1:255502152-255511439 GCF_002162155.2 Triticum dicoccoides
TCATTGCCACAGTAACTAGATGAAACCCACTAGCATGTGTAGGAGTTGCTTGAGCCATATGTATGTGTTGTTCCTACCTTGCTATGCCTGCTATGCTTAGAGTCGTGTCAGGTCTGGTTCATCGGGGTGATGGGCTGGAGTGAAATGATTATGTCGGTAATGAGAGTGGTGCGGTGAACACGATTTGGTAAAGGTATCGATGAGAGGCCATGTAGGAGTACATGGTGGGTTGTTTCATTGAAGCCGACCTTAAGCACTGAGATCTGTATGTGTGATTTAAGAATCAGCTACTACCATGCATTGGGCCCGAAACCAATGGACCCTCTCGGCTTCTTATTCACCCTAGTTCTCCGTCCAGGAGTTGCAAGTAGTTTCTGGTGTTTGTAGCCTACTGGAGGCCGTGGACAGCGCTGACCGTAGGGGTGGGCTGTGATGCGGTAGGTACGTGGCCGGGTGTACCGAATACCCATTAGGTATCTCGGGAACCCTGTTCACATCGTTCGGGGCCGTATGGGAAACCTCGGCTGGACTCCCTGCGGATGGAACCTGAATAGGCGATAAACCTGGACTGGAGGCTTAGGTGATTAGGTAGGTCGTGGTCGACACCCACGTTGGGCTTCCGCTTGAAGGTTGCCGAGTACATGTCGTGTAAACGACGGTAAGTGGTGAGAGCGTGTATGAAGAAGTACCCCCTGCAGGGTTAACATGATCTATTCGAATAGCCGTGTCCGCGGTAAAGGACTACTTGGTTGCCTATACAGTTCATAGACAAGTAAATGGAAACTACTAAAAGCCTCAAGATAAGTGTGAGTGCCGAGGATGGCTCTTCCGTAGGAAGACGGAGGCGGATCCTCGGTAGTGTATTGAAGTGGTGAGTAGTGGACTCGTGTGCGCAAAACCATTTCAGTTGGAGTATCGTAGGATAGCCTAGCCAAGAGTCAAAGCTGGCTTGCTGCAATAACTCCACCAACCCTTCTTGATACTATGCATGTATGCCGGATCTGATGTAAGTCTTGCTGAGTACCTTTGTACTCATGTTGCTATAATCTACATTTTTACAGAAGACGCTGCAACCCCTTCTGATGGGTTCTATGTAGACGTTGACATCAACGAATAGGCTAAAGACCCAGGTGGTGACCCTGAGCTTGTGAAGGACCACGTAGTATAGCTAGGCTTTCCAAGCCTCTTTTATTTTACTAGTTGTCTGTACCCAGACAAGTTATTTCCGCTGCTGGTTTGTATGACTGTATGACTTGTATGTGGGGTCGTGAGACCCGTACCTTTGTGTATGTTATGTATGGCTCCCTGAGCCTTAAATAAAGTACTTGTGTCGTAGAGTCATGTTGTGATGCTTCGTTGTATCTACACATATCGAGCATATTGTGTGTATGATTGAAATGCTTGGTATGTGTGGGATCTGACTATCTAGTTGTTTATCTTTAGTAGCCTCTCTTACCGGGAAATGTCTCCTAGTGTTACCGCTGAGCCATGGTAGCTTGCTACTGCTCTGGAACACTTAGGCTGGCCGGCATGTGTCCTTCTTCGTTCCTGTGTCTGTCCCTTCGGGGAAATGTCACGCTTTGAGTACCGGAGTCCTGTTAGCCCGCTACAGCCCGGATTACCGGAGTCCTGCTAGCCCAGTGCTACAGCCCGGACCCACTTGCTGATGACCGACACGTTCGAAGCTGGGTCATGGATGCCTGTCCCTGTAAGTCTGTGCCACTTTGGGTTTACGACTAGTCATGTCAGCCCGGGCTCTTTATCATATGGATGCTAGCGACACTATCATATACGTGAGCCAAAAGGCGCAAACGGTCCCGGGAAAAGGTAAGACGACACCCGTGGGGATACCGTGCGTGAGGCCGCAAAGTGATATGAGGTGTTACCTGCTAGATCGATGTGACATCGAGTCGGGGTCCTGACAGCGTTGGTATCAGAGCCGGACTGCCTGTAGGTTCTCCAAGCCAAACTGGTCGATGTTGAGTCTAGAAATTCTTTAGTTATATGTAGGGGAATTGTTTGTGGGATGGAACGTAAGGCTCTTTTTACTCCTTATACCTTATGACTTTCTGATCTGAGTCAGTCCATTCTTCTACCGGGGGTTAAGGAATTAGGATCTGTTCTCTCTATCAGGATCACGAGTTACTAATTAGTAGTACCTTATAAGTTTGATGGATACAAGCCTAGTTCAGCTCTACTACCACATTATGTTGCCAGAATGGTTTCAGAACTTTGATATGATGATGATGAGTGGGTACGTAATCCTTTGTCAAATGTCTCAATATCCTTTTTGAGCATTTACAGCTGTTATGCTGCCGAAATTTTGCCAGAAATTCTAATGCCTTTGCATTATGATTGTGCTTTCAGATGGCCACTCGCGACCTCAATCAAGTGGTTCGCCTGACTCGATGCCTAGATGTACCCGGCCATACTGCTAAGTTGGTCAGGGTAATGACTGAGGCTGGATATCGCTGGTATCCCGAGTACACGGTCGAAGAGCAATTCCGAGATTTTAATCAAAGCCAGTATCTCTGCACTGTCAGGATATTTCCATCGTATCCTGGATCCACCGAGCCTCTTCACTGCTCCTATGGACTCGGGGTTACTATTGAGATGGCTGTGCAGGACGCCGCCTACTCTATGATGACCATTATGCGAGTCAGATCTGGGTTATTCCGGGACTCTGATTTCCGGTATATGCCAGGATCACTTCCGGGAGCACAAGGGTATCTCCAGGCTATCTATGCTGACTCCACTCAGGAGGATTCACGGACTCGCACCACTGCTGAGATGCTCGAGGATAAGGACCATGAAAATCGGGCCTTAAGGCTAGAGCTCTTCAACACCCGTGCTGACCACTGGGCCACTTTGACTCGGTTCGCACCGGCGGTGCAAGCTGGATATTCAGATATGCGCGATCTCTATCCTGTGAGATCTGCTCTGCCAGACGTGATGGTTTGGCGTGATGTAGGAGGCATCACCCCACCTCGCGGTCCCCGCAGGCCACCGTTTGTTGGTCCAAGGCCTCATCCTAGCCCCTATGGTCCACAAGCTCCGCGAGACCGTCTGTTTCCGGATGAACATGTTGAGCTCCCAGGCTATGGAGGTGACTTCTACGAGGACTATTACGGATCGGTCTGAGTTAGTGGTGGTATCACTAGTTTGCACTAGCTGTGTCGTCTATCGCCCCGCGTAACTCGTGGGATATGACCTAGTCTGTACTCTTTCCGGAGATGTAGAAAAATAATGTATAGGAGCTTGGAATGCCTCCGATGAGATGTAATCCTCTTTTCACCGTAAACGTACTATGTTTGGTCTTGTACTAAACCCTGTATGGTGTGTATGACGATGGAATAAAAGAAGCAGTTTCTGTATCTACCATGTCATACGGATGATCATCTTGCATTCCGAGTTATTTCTTACATTATGAATCCTATGTCGGAATTTTACCATCCTGACTAAATCATTGTCTTGTCTTCCTAGGATGGTCAACACGCGCGCTAACCCTGCTTCTCAAGAGCAGGCCGAAGGCAGTGAAGCCAGGGATGTAAATCTGCCTCATCCTCCTTCACTAGCCGAGGTGATGATGGAAGCTGAGAGAAACAAGCGGGAGACAAACCGTTTGTTGGAGCGTATTGAACAGAATACAGCACACCATCAGAGGGCTAACGTGGTGTCACTCAGTGATTTTATCAAATTGCATCCACCCACGTTCCGCCACTCCGTCGAGCCTCTCGACGCTGATGACTGGCTTCGCAGTATCTCTCATAAACTGCGTTCCGCGCTGGTAGCGGAGGCTGACAAGGTCACCTTTGCTGCCTATCATCTTGAAGGCCCCGCCAGTCTATGGTGGGAGAATTATGGAGCTATGCGCCCAGCGGGCCATGTCACTACTTGGGCTGAGTTCAGCGAGGCTTTCCGTGAACATCACATTCCGGAGGGTCTCATGGACCGTAAACGTGAGGAATTTTGCAGTTTCACCCAAGGCCGACTTTCTGGGGATGTCTATAGCAGAGAGTTTGGTAATCTCGCCCGATATGCAACTGAGGAAGTTTCTACTGACGCCAAGAAGCAAGCAAGGTTCCGTAAGGGCCTTAGTCCTGAGCTTCGCCGCGACCTCCGTCTGCATGAGTGCACATCTTTTTCGAAACTTGTCAACAAAGCCATCAGTGCTGAAACTGGTCAGACTGACTATGACGCAACACGCAAGCATGGACGTGACATGGGTTCCTCATCCGGTGCTGGTCCTCAGAAGCGCCGCGTGTGGGTACCCAACAGCGCCCTGCCACCCAGGTTCACACCGAGGCCATCCTTCCAGGCGCCTCGCCCCGTTCAACAGTCTGCTCCAGCCAAGCCCTATGGGGGTCCAACTAACAATGCTCCTCCACGTACCAGTTCCGTGACTTGTTTCAAGTGTGGGGAATCTGGCCACTATATGCGTGAATGCCCCCAGACCAACCCAAATCAATCTGCTAAAGCTGTTGGCCGTGGCAAGCCGACAGGGAAAGTGTTTCATGCTAAACCGGTCACCGCTTCACGTGGCCATGTCAACTGTATCTCTGCCGAAGAAGCTCAAGAGGATCCCAACGTCGTTCTCGGTACGCTTCTTGTTAATTGCCACCCGGCATCTGTTCTTTTCGATACAGGAGCCTCTCATTCCTTTATATCTGAAAATTATGCTCGTTTGCATAACGTTGCATTCTGTGACATGCCATCCACTATGGAAATCTCTACCCCTGGTTCTAGATGGCAGACCTCTAGGGTAAGTTATGGAAATGAGATCCAAGTCGACAGACTTGTTTTCCTTGCGTCTTTGATAGCCCTTAAATCTTCAGATATTAATATCATTCTGGGTATGGACTGGATGTCGGCTCATCATGCCCAAATCGATTGCTTCTCTAGGACTGTTCAACTCACCCATCCTTCGGGAGAGATAGTTAATGTCTTGACCCGAATAGCCAAGCGACAATTATATTCTCTTAACGCCAGCCCTTTGCCAGACCTTGAGGACGTTCCGGTAGTCCGTGACTTCCCGGATGTCTTTCCAGAGGAATTGCCAAGTGTTCCACCTGACAGGGATGTTGAGTTTGTAATAGACCTCATTCCAGGAACCGTTCCGATTGCTAGAAGACCTTATAAGATGGCACCCCTAGAACTAGCCGAGCTTAAGAAACAACTCGATGAGTCCTTGAAAAAGGGTTTCATCCGACCTAGCTCATCTCCGTGGGCTTGCCCCGTCCTATTCGTCAAGAAGAAGGATGGTACGGACCGAATGGTTGTAGATTACCGACCTGTCAATTTGGTCACAATCAAGAACAAATATCCACTTCCCAGGATCAACGACCTGTATGATCAGCTCGCTGGATCCTCAGTCTTCTCCAAGATGGATTTGAGGTTGGGCTACCACCAAATCAAAATCAGAAACGGGGACATTCCTAAAACGGCTTTTGTTACTCGTTACGGCCAATACGAGTACACCGTCATGTCCTTCGGTTTAACCAACGCTCCAGCCACCTTTTCTCGGTTAATGAACTCAATCTTCATGGAGTATTTGGATAAATTCGTCGTGGTTTACCTCGATGATATACTCATCTACTCCAAGAACGAGGAAGAACATGCCGAACATCTAAGGCTAGTGTTGCAGAAACTTCGAGAGCATCGCCTTTATGCCAAATTTTCTAAATGTGAATTCTGGTTGTCAGAAGTGACCTATCTGGGTCATGTAATATCTGGTAAAGGTATTGCTGTTAACCCTGAGCGAGTTCAAGCCGTCCTTAACTGGACTCCACCCGAATCGGTCAAGCAAGTTCGGAGTTTTCTAGGCTTAGCGAGCTATTGTCGTCGCTTTGTCGAGAACTTCTCCAAGGTTGCTAAACCTCTAACCGAACTCCTCAAGAAAGATAAGAAGTTCGAGTGGACTCCACAATGTGAGCACAGCTTTCAGGAACTGAAAAGACGCCTGACTTCTGCTCCCGTGCTGGTACCGCCAGACTTCTCCAAGGACTTTGTTATCTACTGCGACGCCTCGCGACAAGGACTAGGTTGCATTCTCATGCAAGATCGACACGTAATTGCCTACGCTTCACGACAATTGCACCCACATGAGGAGAATTATCCTACCCATGATCTAGAGCTTGCAGTCGTAGTCTATGCACTTAAGACCTGGCGACATTACCTCCTCGGTAATCGTTGCGAAATATTCACTGATCACCAAAGTCTGAAGTATATTTTCACCCAACCGGATTTGAATCTCAGGCAGAGACGTTGGGTTGAATTGATCACAGACTTCGACTTAGGAATAACCTACACCCCAGGGAAAGCCAACGTCATGGCTGATGCGCTAAGTCGTAAATCTTATTGTAACAACCTGATGTTACAACAAAGTCAACCGCTTCTCCATGAGGAATTTCAGAAGCTTAACCTTCACATTGTTCCTCAAGGTTTTCTTTCCACCTTGGTGGCAAAACCTACCCTTATGGATCAAATTATCAAAGCACAAAAGGTAGATCCGGGAATCTCCTGCATCAAGAGGAACATTCAGAAAGGAATTGCGAATTGTTTCTCCATTAATGATCAAGGAGTCGTATACTTCGGGAATCGATTAGTAGTTCCCAAAGTGCGCAACCTAAGGCGATTAATCCTTAAGGAAGCTCATGAATCTCCTCTCACTATTCATCCCGGTAGTACTAAGATGTATCAGGACCTACGCCAGAGGTTCTGGTGGACTAGGATGAAGAGAGAAATTGCTCAGTATATTGCTAATTGCGACGTCTGTCGTCGTGTAAAAGCAGAGCATCAACGGCCTGCTGGCACCCTCTAACCCCTATCTATTCCTGAATGGAAATGGGATAAAATTGGTATGGATTTCATTACCGGGTTTCCCAGGACCAAGAGAGGGAATAATGCTATTTTCGTCGTGGTCGATCGTCTTTCCAAAGTAGCCCATTTCTTACCTGTTCGTGAGAGTATAACCGCTAGTCAGCTGGCAGATTTGTATATCTCCCGAATAGTGTCTCTCCATGGTGTTCCTTTGGAAATTAACTCGGATCGAGGAAGTCTTTTCACCTCTCGATTTTGGGAAAGTTTCCAAAATGCTATGGGAACCCGTCTTTCCTTTAGCACCGCTTTCCACCCTCAGTCGAGTGGTCAAGTGGAACGCGTCAACCAAATTCTAGAAGACATGCTTCGAGCCTCTGTTATCTCATTCGGAATGGACTGGGAGAAGTGCCTTCCGTTTGCCGAATTCGCTTACAACAACAGCTATCAATCTAGCTTGGGTAAAGCCCCTTTTGAAGTTCTCTATGGACGACAATGTCGAACACCCCTTAACTGGTCAGAGACCGGGGAAAGACAATTCTTTGGCCCGGATATGATTCAGGAAGGAGAAGAACAAGTTCGTATCGTTCGTGAAAAGTTGAAAACAGCCCAATCCCGTCAAAAGAGTCAATATGACCGAAAACATAAGGCTATGACCTTCGAGGTTGACGAGAAGGCTTATCTTCGGGTCACCCCTCTGAAGGGAACCCATCGTTTCGGTATCAAAGGCAAATTGGCTCCTCGTTACATTGGACCTTTTCGCATTCTTGCCAAACGAGGAGAAGTTGCTTACCAGTTGGAACTACCTCCGCACCTCTCCAGAGTTCACGATGTCTTCCACGTTTCTCAACTCAGGCGTTGCTTCTCGGATCCTATCCGTGAAGTGGACCACGAAACGCTTGATCTCCAAGATAATCTTACATATCGAGAGTACCCCGTTCGTATCCTCGATCAGGCCGAACGTACCACCCGACGTCATAATATCAAGTTTCTCAAGGTTCAATGGTCGCACCATTCCGAGGATGAAGCAACTTGGGAAAGGGAGGATCGTCTTCGACTCGAGTATCCCGCCTTCTTCCCGGGGGAACCCAAATCTCGGGACGAGATTCTTTTGAGTGGGGATGAGTTGTCACACCCTAGCTAGTCATGCATTAGAGTGTTGCATCATGTTTACTCTTTCATCAGAAACTTGAAATGGGGATCTATGAAACCCTCAGAACCATTTTGAAAATGACCCAAATAAAAATTTCTCCAAAAGGGTCCAAGAAAATGCTCATGTTGCTCTCTGAAAATATTGGACAGAGATAAAAATCAAACCAATATTTTTAGTGGCTCATGGACATTTATTTTGGGCATTTGGAATTAATGCATAAATATTTGCATTGGAAATATATTAATTATATATATTAATATATGCCCAAATATTATGCCAATTATAAAAGAGCTCTGAAATAATATAATTAGCTCCTGCAAAAATTGGCATAAGTTAAATAAATGATTTAATATATTATTTAAATCAAAACAAATGTCAGAAATTAAAAAAAGGAAAATATATAACAGGAGGAGCTTACCTGGGCTCCTCCACTGTGCGGCCCAGCCAGCTGGCCGGCCCAGCCGGCAGCCGGCCCAGCCCACCTCCCTCCTCTGTCGTCTTCGTCCCGACAGAGGGAGGGGAGTGTGGCCGGCGCGCGCGCGCGCCACCGCGCCACGCCACCTGCTCGCCTTCTTGCCTGGCCTCCCCTCCTCGCTCGACGCCATGGACGACGCCACGCCCTCCCCCCTGCTCTCTCTCACTCTTCCCCGGCTCTCCTCTCCTCTCCCTCGCTCTCTCTCTCGCCCGGCCGAACACCACCGTCGCCGCCGTTCGCCATAGCCACCGTCTCCGGCCACCCCTCGCTCCCCCGACTAGCTCAGGAGCTCCGCCTCGACTCCCTCTTCCTCCCCACCGCTCCACAGCTCCCCGGAAGCCCTGCATCGCTGCCACGTCGCCGTTCCCCTCTTCGGGCTCCGACCACCATCGCCGTCGAATTCGCCGTCTCCAGCGCGTCCCCGAGCCCACTTCGACGCCCACTGCAACCGCGGTGAGCTACGCCACCGTTTCCCCCTCTCCTTCCCCTCGTTCCCTCACCGTAGCCACCTCCCCACCACGGCTGAACCTCCGCCGTCGCCGAGCTCGCCGTCGACGCAGCTCCGGTGACCATTTGGTCACCCCGGCGAGTCCAACGAGTTCGCAAGACCCCGTAGAGCATCCCTAGCGCCTCGCTTTGCTCGACTTCGAGCTCCAGCACCGTTCCCGTGCACGACCGAACCCCGGCGGCCGCAGCCGAGCTCGCCGCCGTCGACTCCGGCCACCCCGACCCCAACGGGCCCCGCCAAGAGCTGCGGGTTGGCCTCAGCTCCACTCCGGTGGTCTCCGCGGCCCCTCTGGTGGCCGAAATGACCAAAACCACTTCCGCCGCCGCGTCGGGCTC
>NC_041387.1:255511598-255521505 GCF_002162155.2 Triticum dicoccoides
ACTATTTTCATGCATGATCAAACAAGTTAAATTGATGTTTTAAGCAGAACAAGAAAAGGCACTTTAAAAGGGCATATTTGAATTTAGAATTTGAATCTTTGATTCAAATTTGTTCAAACCCTTCTGACTTTAGTTGCATTAGCCCAATACACTCATATTGCTATGTTTCATGCATGCATCATATTGTTGCACATTGTTTGGTGATGCTTGTGTATCGATGCCCTTTGCGACAGGTTCTGTCCCCGAGGAGTACCGTGATTACCCTAACGAAGAACCGTATCCGTGCATCGAACCATCAGGCAAGCAACCAACCATTTGATCATATCGATACAATCCCATGTTCTCGCTCCTGCTCTCTTTTACTGCATTAAGACAACGCGATTCAAACTGCTGTGTGCTACGGTAGTTGAACCCATTTCCTCTGCATGACCTGTCATTGCCACAGTAACTAGATGAAACCCACTAGCATGTGTAGGAGTTGCTTGAGCCATATGTATGTGTTGTTCCTACCTTGCTATGCCTGCTATGCTTAGAGTCGTGTCAGGTCTGGTTCATCGGGGTGATGGGTTGGAGTGAAATGATTATGTCGGTAATGAGAGTGGTGTGGTGAACACGATTTGGTAAAGGTATCGATGAGAGGCCATGTAGGAGTACATGGTGGGTTGTTTCATTGAAGCCGACCTTAAGCACTGAGATCTGTATGTGTGATTTAAGAATCAGCTACTACCATGCATTGGGCCCGAAACCAATGGACCCTCTCGGCTTCTTATTCACCCTAGTTCTCCGTCCAGGAGTTGCAAGTAGTTTCTGGTGTTTGTAGCCTACTGGAGGCCGTGGACAGCGCTGACCGTAGGGGTGGGCTGTGATGCGGTAGGTACGTGGCCGGGTGTACCGAATACCCGTTAGGTATCTCGGGAACCCTGTTCACATCGTTCGGGGCCATATGGGAAACCTCGGCCGGACTCCCTGCGGATGGAACCTGGATAGGCGATAAACCTGGACTGGAGGCTTAGGTGATTAGGTAGGTCGTGGCCGACACCCACGTTGGGCTTCCGCTTGAAGGTTGCCGAGTACATGTCGTGTAAACGACGGTAAGTGGAGAGAGCGTGTATGAAGAAGTACCCCCTGCAGGGTTAACATGATCTATTCGAATAGCCGCGTCCGCGGTAAAGGACTACTTGGTTGCCTATACAGTTCATAGACAAGTAAATGGAAACTACTAAAAGCCTCAAGACAAGTGTGAGTGCCGAGGATGGCTCTTCCGTAGGAAGACGAAGATGGATCCTCGGTAGTGTATTGAATTGGTGAGTAGTGGACTCGTGTGCGCAAAACCATTTCAAGTTGGAGTATCGTAGGATAGCCTAGCCAAGAGTCAAAGCTGGCTTGCTGCAATAATTCCACCAACCCTTCTTGATACTATGCATGTATGTAGGATCTGATGTAAGTCTTGCTGAGTACCTTTGTACTCATGTTGCTATAATCTACATTTTTACAGAAGACGCTGCAACCCCTTCTGATGGGTTCTATGTAGACGTTGACATCAACGAGTAGGCTAAAGACCCAGGTGGTGACCCTGAGCTTGTGAAGGACCACGTAGTATAGCTAGGCTTTCCAAGCCTCTTTTATTTTACTAGTTGTCTGTACTCAGACAAGTTACTTCCGCTGCTGGTTTGTATGACTGTATGACTTGTATGTGGGGTCGTGAGACCCGTACCTTTGTGTATGTTATGTATGGCTCACTGAGCCTTAAATAAAGTACTTGTGTCATAGAGTCATGTTGTGATGCTTCGTTGTATTTACACATATCGAGCATATTGTGTGTATGATTGAAATGCTTGGTATGTGTGGGATCTGACTATCTAGTTGTTTATCTTTAGTAGCCTCTCTTACCGGGAAATGTCTCCTAGTGTTACCGCTGAGCCATGGTAGCTTGCTACTGCTCTGGAACACTTAGGCTGGCCGGCATGTGTCCTTCTTCGTTCCTGTGTCTGTCCCTTCGGGGAAATGTCACGCTTTGAGTACCGGAGTCCTGTTAGCCCGCTACAGCCCGGTTTACCGGAGTCCTGCTAGCCTAGTGCTACAGCCCGGACCCACTTGCTGATGACCGACACGTTCGAAGCTGGGTCATGGATGCCTGTCCCTATAAGTCTGTGCCACTTTGGGTTTACGACTAGTCATGTCAGCCCGGGCTCTTTATCATATGGATGCTAGCGACACTATCATATACGTGAGCCAAAAGGCGCAAACGGTCCCGGGAAAAGGTAAGACGACACCCGTGGGGATACCGTGCGTGAGGCCGCAAAGTGATATGAGGTGTTACCTGCTAGATCGATGTGACATCGAGTCGGGGTCCTGACATCCATCAAGAGGGCCCGAACCTGGGTAAAAACATCGTGTCCCTCGTCTCCTGTTACCATCCGCCTAGACGCACAGATCGGGGCCCCCTACCCGAGATCCGCCGGTTTTGACACCGACACTAGCCTATGATGATTATGACTGTAATTATGATCGGCCTTCTAAGGACCAACCTCTCTGGTTTATATAGACACCGGAGAGGGATAGGGTTTACATAGAGTTGGTTACAAGGAAATACAATATCCGGATCGCTAAGCTTGTCTTCCATGCAAAGGAGAGTCCCATCCGGACACGGGACGGAGTCTTGAGTCTTGTATCTTCATGCTTCAATAGTCCGAATGAAGTATAGAGTCCGGCTGTCTGGATACCCCCTAATCCAGGACTCCCTCGGCAACTGCAGGTGTGATATCCTGAACACCGTCCGACGGCAGATCTAGGTCATGCTCATCGCGACTGTGGGGTGTGCCTGTCTTGGGCTCGAATCCGTCGAACATCCAGTCTCCGCAGATGTCGGCCGTGTAGTTCAGGCTTCCAAACCTGACCTGATGGCCAGGGGTGTAGCTATCGGTCTACTCCAGATGGCCAAGTGAGTTGGCCCGCAGTGCAAAGCCGCCGAATACGAAGATCTGTCTGGGGGGGGGGGAACCTAACCCTGGATCGCATCGTTGTAGATGATTGAAGGAGCCATCAAGCCTTACGGTGACGACACAGTGGAACTCTCAATGAAAGCACCAATGTCGGTGTCAAAACCGGTGGATCTCGGGTCGGGGGTCCCGAACTGTGCCTCTAAGGCTAATGGTAACAGGAGGCGGGGGACACGATGTTTACCCAGGTTCGGGACCTCTCTATGGAGGTAATACCCTACTTCCTCCTTGGTTGATCTTGATGATATGAGTATTACAAGAGTTGATCTACCAGGAGATCGTAGAGGCTAAACCCTAGAAGCTAGCCTATGATTATGATTGTTCTTGTCCTACGGACTAAACCCTCCGGTTTATATACACATCGGAGGGGGATAGGGTTACAAAGAGTCGGTTATAGAGAAGGGAATCTACATATCCGAATTGCCAAGCTTGCCTTCCACGCAAAGGAGAGTTCCACCCGGACATGGGACCAAGTCTTCAGTGTTGTATCTTCATAATCCAATAGTCCGGCATAACCATATAGTCCGGCCGTCCGAGGACCCCCTAATCCAGGACTCCCTCACCCACGGCCGCCCATGTCACCACTGTTGTTACAACACCTACACGTCGCACTAGAGCATGTAGTCGTGCTCAGCGCCTCCTTAGGAAGCCACAGAGCCCACCAGTTCGTTTCGAAGCGCGCCGTAGTGCCTAACCCGTCGATGGCCGAACTCCGGTGGCCGCAAAAGAGCTCGCCGACATCAGTTCCAACCACCCCAGCTGCTACCGTTTGTTGCTTTGGATGCGCCTCACTCCCAGGAACCCATAGGAGCAAACTGTGCATCGAATGGTGCTCCGTAGCGAGTGCACGGTGCACCTCCGCCGTCTGCTGTGGTCGTCGCTGGCGCAACTCCGGCGTGCTGATGTGGTGACGTCATTCGCAACTAACAGCACTACTAATTAAGCTTAGTGACACAGACAGCTGGGCCCCACTATCTAATTAAACATAGCTTAGTTTCTGTTTAGTTTTAACTAACATCAGTGGGCCCACGCATCAGCTTTGACCAAGCTGACGTGGCCGTTGACTTGGCCCACATGTCAGCGACACTAACCAGCCCAGTCAGGTTTGACCTGTAGCAGCGCCTGTTGACATGCTGACATCACAGTGACGCAGTGCTGTATTTAATTCAGGAAATTCCAGAAAATGCCCAAAACTTCTAAAATTCATAGAAATTCAACAATTACTCAGAATGAGATAAGTTATATATGAAAAATGATTAGAAAAAACCAATCTATCCATCTGCACTTGTTTCATGCATGATAAAGCAATTTAAACCTGCTGTTTATATCAAAACATGATAATGCACTTTATAAATTCATAGTTTGAGTTTGAACTTGAACCTTGGGTTCAAAATAACTCAAACCCATCTGGTTGTAGTTGCATTAGGCCAACACACTCATGTTGCCATGTCATGATCATGCATCATATTGTGCAATGCATTGATGGTGTTTCCTTCTCTGTTGCCGGAACTTGTCCCCTCTCGATAGACGTGGTTTTGATGATGTGATCAATGACACAGATGAAGAACTATACTATCTTTAGAAGTGCCAGGCAAGCAAAACCCCCTTGTTCATTCCAATACAATACCACCCTCTTGCTCATGCTCACTTTTACTGCATTAGGACAACAACAATTCATCTGTTACCTGCTATGGTAGTTGAACCCCTTTCCTCTGCATGACATGTCATTGCGATTGTAAATAGATGAAACCCACTAGCATGAGTAGGAGTTGTTTGAGCCCTGATGTGCCTACTCATTAGTGCTTGTACGCATGCCTGCTACTGCTTAGAGTTGATTCAGGTCTGATTCATTAGGGATGAATCGGAATGGTGATGAACATGTCCCGCTGTGTGTGAGCTAAGCGTGTGAACAGAATTTGGTAAAGGTAGCGGTGAGAGGCCATGTAGTAGTACATGGTGGGTTGTCTCATTGAAGCTGTCCTTAGGAACTGAGCTCTGTGTTTGTGATCCATGAACATCTACTACCTCACATTGGAATGCTTAAGTGCCCCTCTCGACTTATTAGTCAACTCGATCTCCGTCCAGGAGTTGCAACTAGTTTCTAGTGTTTGTAGGTTGTGTTAGTAGTCTACCAAGTGGCACCCAGTAAAGGTGGGCTTGGGTTAGACTAGGCACCATGGCCGGGTATGCCAAGCATCGCCCGTTTGGTGTGCTTGGAACCCTGTACACATCATTTGGGGTCGTGAGCGACACCCCGTCCGGATCTCCTTGCAGCTGGAACCCAAATAGGCGATAAACCTGGACTAAAGACTTGTGTGGTTAGTCAGGTCGTGGACGACAACCTCGCTAGGTTTCCGCTTGAAGGCTGCCAAGATACATGACGTGTACATGGCGGTAAGTGGCAAGAGCGTGTGTGAAGAATTACACCCCTGCAGGGTTAACATCATCTATTCGAATAGCCGCGTCTGCGGTAAAGGACCTCTAGGTTGCCTATACAGTTCATAGACAAGTGAAAGTGGATACTCTAAACCATGCAAGATAAGCGTGAGTGCTATGGATGGCGTTCTCGTAGGGAGACAGGAGCGGATCCATAGTGGTGTATTGTTATGGTGAATATGTGGACTCGTGTGCGCCACCCCAAAAGAGTTACTTGCAGTCGTAGTTCAGGATTGCCACCGAGTCAAAGCTGGCTTGCTGCAGTTAAACCCTACCATCCCTTTGTTGATAATGATGCATATGTGGTTAGTTCTGATGTAAGTCTTGTTGGGTACATTTGTACTCACGTTTGCTTATTTTATGTTTTGAAGAGAGACTTTAGTCTCACTAGTAGTTCCGTGTGGACTTCGATGTTTAGCTTGTTACCTTAGCTACGATCTTGTGCCCTCGGTAGGATCTGGTAGATAGTCAGGCTTTTCAGCCTTTTTAATTTATAGATGTCTGTACCCAGACATGTTAAGCTTCCGCTTGTGCTTTGACTTGTATGCTCTGAATGTTGGGTCACGAGACCCATGTTTGCAATATCTCGCTCCTCGGAGCCTATTGAATAAAGTACTTGAGTTATAGATCCATGTTGTGATGCCATGTTGTATTTGCACATATTGAGCATATTTGTGTGTATGTTATTGAAATGCTTGGTATGTGTGCGATCTGACTATCTAGTTGTTTACCCTTGGTAGGCTCTTACCAGGAGATGTCTCCTAGTGCTTCCATTGAGCCCTGGTAGCTTGCTATTCCTCCGGAACACTTAGGCTGGCTAGCATGTGTCCTTCTTTGTTCCTATGTTTGTCCCTTCAGGGAAATGTCACGTGGTGTCTACCAGAGCCCTGCTTGCCTGCTACAGCCCGGATTCTCCAGAGTCTTGTTAGCCCAACTGCTACAACCCGGATTCACTTGCTGATGACAGACACGTTCGTTGTTGGGTCATGTATGCCTGTCCCGGTAAGTTAGTGCCACTTTGGGTTTATGACTAGCCATGTCAGCCTGGGTTCTTTGTCATCTGGATGCTAGCGACACTATCATATACGTGAACCAAAAGGCACAAACTGTCCCGGGCCTGGTAAGGCAACACCCATGGGGATACCGTGCATGAGGCCGCAAAGTGATATGAGGTGTTACATGCTAGATTGGTGAGGCATAGGATCGGGGTTCTGACATTTGTCAACTCAGTCCACAAACGATTCTAGGAGCAATGATTGTTTGATTGTTAGTCCAACGACCGTGCTATTTCTTCAACCTCTAGTCTTCTTGCTCTAGCCACACTAACCAGCACCGGCCGTACAGCCTGCTCATGCATCCCATGGCCGGCTACGATGCCGCGCAGGCTTAACCACCCCACACTACTCCCATCGCTGGCCTGGCCATCCCTCTATGCACCCACAACTCCTGTAATTCTCCGGCAACGGTAGGCGAACTAGTAAACCCTCATACTCCCCTCCGTGTGGGAAACCACTGCCGAGTCTTCCCCGGCTCTGGGTCATTCTATTCCTAGGCCTCGCCGTCATCACCGCCCTGGTGCTCTCGGCGCGGATTGGTCAATCTGGTCAACGAACGACATCCATCAAAAGAGGACTGTACGTGGAGAGGATGACAACTGGGTCCACGGCCTCACGCAAGGAAGTGCCTCCTTATTACACACAAAATAATGATTCCTCCACGTGACAACGGGGGACCCACCAGAAGCGCCTCTGTTTTCACCAAAATAACATTCCCCCCAGTGACACCTCGCACGCGCCAGCTATATCTTTGCACGCAATGAAGTGCCACCTTATTACGCACAAAAAAGTGAATAGCCCCGCTACTAGGTGGGACCCACCATATTTGGAGGCTGGCTTGTGGGCCTACTAAGCTGACGCGGATGCAGGGTTTTGTCAACTTAGTCAATATAAACGATTCTAGCTGCGGTGACCGTACGATGTCCATCCAACGGTCGTCGTGCTTCTTCAACCTCTAGTCTTCTTGCTCCAGCCGCCCAAACCATCGCGGGTCGTGCTGCCTGCTCCTGCCTCACGTGGCTGGTTGTGCTGCTGTGCAGGCCTCACCACACCCTTCTAATCCAACAGCTGGCCAGACCATCCCTCTACTCACCTACAACCCCTGTTATTCTGCGGTGACGGCAGCCTCACATCATAGACGAACCAGTCAACCCTCATACTCCCCTCTCCGTGGGCATCGGCTACCGTGTCTTCCCCGGCTCCATGTTGTCCCCTTCGTAGGCCTCGCTGTCCTCCACCACCTTGGTGCTCTCGGCACATCGTAGACAACCTGGTCCAGGAACGACTTTCTTCGGAAGACGATTGTACATGGAGAGGCTGACAACTGGGTCCACGGCCATGGCCACAGCAAGTAAGTGCCTCCTTATTACATGTAAAATAATTACTCCTCCGCCTGACAACGGGGACCCACCGGAAGGGCCTCTGTATTTGGCGATAAAAAATCATTTCCCCCTGATAGCTGGGATCCACCAGTTATATCTTCGTACGCAAGGAAGTGCCTCTATATCCTCCCCGATAGCTGGGACCCACCCGGTCGAACCGTACGTAGGTTTGTCTGTTTGGTCACGAATGTGTACATACATACTGGTCGATCGGTCGCTCTGCAACGATGAACTGTCGCCGAGCAAGCAGCGGCACATGTAGTACTAGAGCCACCGACGTAGTAGCTTAGGCAGTCTAGTAAAAACTGTATACACGTACATACAACGAGATGCCAAAAAATATGGCCACGTACGTATGTATGGGCGGGGTCTTCAATTCCTAGTCGCGCATACGTATGGCTAGCGCTCATGTATATGGAGAGGTAACGGACGGCATCAATGGCGTCCTATTCATCGGCAGCCAACCGGCTAGGTCGGAACGGAGAAACAACGTCCTGTTCATCGGTAGGCAATAGACTGGGTGGGAACGCGTTGTGTTCAACGGGGGGCAACCAGCTTGGATGGAACAACCAGAACAGGGTCTGATATACCGCAAAACAAAGGAAAATGGCCTTCCGTTACACCGTGTACGATCGAAACGGGGTCTTGTTCATCAGGAGGGTCTTGCGTACCGGACAACAGAGGAACAACCTTCTATTCGAGTGCCTATGGTAAAACGGGTTCCTGTTGATCGGGAGGGGTGTGGCGTACCGCAAAATGGAGGAAACGGACTTGTGTTGGAGCGCCTACGGTCGAAACTGGGTCCTGTTCATTGGGAGGGGTGTGGCGTACCACAAAACGGACTCCACAGCCTACTGTTCATCCACCGTCTCCTGCCTCGCTCCAGCCTCTACGGGCTACTTTTCATCCACTGTCAACTTCCTCCAACCTCCACCTGCTACTGTTCATCCATCGTCGACTTCCTAGTGCCTCCACCAGCTACTGTTCATCCACAGGGTTCTGTTCATCCAGCCTCCACCGACTACTGTTCAACCAGCCCTCCATGAGGTCCTATTCATCCACCATCCATCGGCTACTGTTCAACCAACCCTCCATGGGGTCCTATTCATCCACCCCCAACCGGCTCGATCGGGTGGTGTGTGGCGGCTTTCTCATGATCGGGGTCCCGTTCATCCAGCGGCAACGGCCTCTACTACCATGGGGTCATGTTCATCCATTAGTAGAAAAAGGGTCAAATGTGAAACACAATAGTGCCGGTTGGAATTTCAGCCGACACTAATGTGTACACTAGTGTCGGTTCGTGGCGGCGATCAATAGCACCGGTTCGTGGCGAACCTTTAGTACCGGTTCATGCCACGAACCGGTACTAAAGAGGCTGTGTCAGCCTGCGGTCAGGCTATGGCCCCACCACCACCATTTAGTGCCGGTTCGTACCACGAACCGGTACTAACGAGGTTATGGCAAGCTGTTTTTTAGTCCCACCTCGCGAAGTGAGAGGGACTAGGAGCGGTTTATAAGCCCTGAGTGCAGAGACGATGAAGAAGAGGCTCAATGCTCACGTTGCTTAGCTTCAAGCCTTCAGGAATACGGTAGACTGCATGGAGCTATGCACAGTGCAGTTTACACTATTCCGAATGGCTTGAAGCAAATTAACGAGCATTGCACCTCTTTTTTATTTTTAATAACTTATTACAACTCCGGACTTCTTCTGTTATGGCAAAAACTAATTGCACGTCGACATTTGTTTTTTTTAAGTTATAACTCCAGACTTTGACCATGAAGTTTTGCAGAAAAGAAAAAATAGCAGAAAAGAAGAAAAACTATAGCTGAAAAGAAAAAAACAAAATAAAAAAACTACTCAGAAATAAATAGAAGAAAATAAATATAGCATAAAATAAAAAACTATTCAGAAATAAATAGAAGAAAAAATAAAGCAGAAAAGAAAAAAAAAATATTTGCTATTATTCAATCGTTTACAAAATGACCATGAAATTGAAGATCACTACAAAATGAACTATGAAAATGTTGAATTTTG
>NC_041387.1:255526265-255527203 GCF_002162155.2 Triticum dicoccoides
AAAAGGAAAAAAATTATATAAAGCAAAAATATTCACAAAGAAACTGAATACAGCAGAAAAGAAATAACTATATAAACAAATTACTCAAAAATAAATAGAAGAAAATAAATACTATTCAGAAATAAATAGAAGAAAAAAATAAAGCAGAAAAGGAATAACTATATAAACAAATTACTCAAAAATAAATAGAAGAAAATAAATTATATTAAGCAAAAAACTTCACGAAGAAACTAAATACAGCAAAAAAACTATTCAGAAATAAATAGAAGAAAAAAATAAAGCAGAAAAGAAATAGCTATATAAAAAATTACTCAAAAATAAATAGAAGAAAGTAAATAATGCAGAAAAGAATTTTTTTTTTATAAAAAACATGTTGGGGCGCTGCCCGGTGGGCCTGCCAGACCTTGGGTGTGCAAATACATACCCAGTAGGGCCAGCAGGCTCACAGGGCAGCGCGCCCTAATTAGGCCCAGAAGCCTGCTATATAGAGGAGTTCGAAAGGGCAGCCACGGCTGGGTTTATAAACCAGTGCGGCAGCCCTTCGCTCAGCGAGGTGGGACTAAACGTAGAGCATAGCGGGTGGCAGCGCACGGGCATTAGTACCGGTTGGAGGCTCCAACCGGTACTAATGTGTTGCCCTTTAGTTCCGGTTGAAGCCACCAACCTGTACTAAAGGCCCATGTTTCCCGCCGCTTGGGCAGGCAAACATTGGCCTTTAGTACCGGTTGGTGGCTCCAACCGGTACTAAAGGCTCCCCCTATATATACTCCACGTACGAAAAATCAGTTATCGTCGCCACTTCGTTCCACTTCTCGCGCTAGACATCGATCTAGCAGACGCCGCCGCCGCCGCGCCACCGTGCCGTCGCCCTCGCCGCCCCCGCCACCCGTCATCGTTGTCGCCGCGCGCCCCCGCCGCCCGTCGTCGTCTCCGCCCCC
>NC_041387.1:255528372-255623534 GCF_002162155.2 Triticum dicoccoides
AGTTGAATTAATATATAGAACTAGTTTATTTTTAGTAAATGCTTACTTTGAACTAGTTGAATTAATATAACTAGTTTATTTTTAGTAAATGTTTAGTTGAACTAGTTGAATTAATATATAGAACTAGTTTATTTTTAGTAAATGCTTACTTTGAACTAGTTTATTTTTAGTAAATGTTTAGTTGATCTAGTTGAATTAATATATAGAACTACTTTATTTCTAGTAAATGCTTAGTTGAACTAATTGAATTAATATAACTAGTTTATTTTTAGTAAATGCTTAGTTGAATTAATAGAAGTAGTTGAATTAATTGAATTAGTAAGTGTTTAATGTTTCGCCTAATATGAACATAGGAAATGTCGTCTAACGACGAAAAAAATTTCATTATGTGCGAATACTGTGAAGACCAGCGCGGCCAATGCGACAGAAATTTCCTTGTTGATGGTAGGCGATTCAGCATCAAGCTGGATGAGACTTTCGAATTCGATACAGTAAGTCACAACGACAAGTCTATTTTTGTAATTAAGCATGACTTATATATGCTTCATTTGCCTGACTTATAATTTTTAATTTTCACTATTCTACTAGCGCATCCCCTGCCATGCAAGAATTTTTATCTTGGATAAGATAGGTTTCAAAGATATGGAAACTATGGAGGTAAAGAGAGCTTACCTGAAAACTGAGCATGATGGTTATACTTTCAACGTCAAAGTATACAATGCCCACACGTACACCTATTTTGAATGCAAAACTTGGCAAGCACTATGCAAGGCTTATGCATTTGAGCCTGGTATGGTTATCACCTTTGATATTCGTCCGGAAGATGATATTGAAGGTAATAGAGACATATGGGTCGATGTGCAGACGCCTCCAGTTCTACCATTATGTGAGTTCTTCTCAACTATATTTTTGTCTTTGATATTGCTTATTCAAAAATAACTGACAACTAATTTCTATTGACAGCTTATCTCTATTCAACCAAACATGTCCGGCGCTTGGTAGACAGGACCTACTACTGTCCCAGCGCTGAACTAAACTGCGAGGAGATAAGTCATTATGTTTCATGGCTTGAGGATCTTCATACTGTCAACACAAATTTTCTTCCTGCACTTAGAAATGTTAGTACTCAAAACGTGCGACCAATAGTGATGGTATTGAACTACGGTCACATCTATTTAGGAATGATGGTAAGATATTTACTATTTGTCCTCGGTGCATATTTTGCATACATATTTTTTTTGCTAAACTTTCATTGCTAAGTATATTAATTAAGTACTATACGATGTTCTTCAACAGGGACTCCCGATGACAGTTGTGCCTCAGGGGATCGAGACTAAAGGTCAGATGTCAATTGTTAGCTTATGGCCAAGATATCCTGCATTGCACATGAATGCATTCAAGATTTCTAGAAGCGATAAATGCTTAATAGTGAAAGATTGGAGGAAAATTGTTAATGATCGCAGAGAAGTACTAGGGGGCAGCAATGAGAAGCGCAGCCCACGATTAGGAGATAGGTTCATCGGCATGCTCCAGTATGATCAATCAGGAGAGCTATACATGTTCTATGCTATTTTACCAGAGAGAGAGAGAGTAGCTAGCAGGAGTGATTTAGCTAGTTCTTCATGCTGCTCTTAATTAGTAGTTGTCCTTTCATGTCCGTGTTCTTCGTTCTGAACTTAAGTGATTTGCTTTTGTGGTGTTATATATGAACGCTTATATCATGACAATCATGTTGAACTCGATGATTGGTTCTACTAGAAATTCTATTTATATATATATATATATATATATATATATATATATATATATGCATAACGTGTACAATGTGTAGTATCGTAAAATACCAGCAAACGAAAAAGAATTAAAATGGAAACACAAAATTAAATGAAAAAGAAATCATAAAACTAAAAACCCCCCAAACCTTATAGTACCGGTTGGTCTTACCAACCGGTACTAAAGGGCTCCAGGCCCCCGGAGCTGGCTCGTGCCACGTGGTTTCCCTTTAGCACCGGTTCGTGCTGAACCGGTACCAAATGGGGGGGGCCTTTAGTGACCACAATTTAGTGTCGGTTATGTAACTGGCACTAAAGGGCCTTACGAACCGGTGCTATTGCCCGGTTCTGCACTAGTGATCCAACCCCCACCGGGAACTGTTCATCCAACCCCAACAACGGTCACTGTTCATTAAGAGGCAGCAGCAGGTTCAACCGGCTCGAGTTAGCAGTAGTAGCGAAGGAATCGCTCAGGTTCATGTAACAACCATGGACCGATCGCTCGGGTTCGGTAACGTAGCTAGTGCAATCGCTCGGGTTCAGTACGCGAACGCCTCGCTCGGGTTCTGTTAGAGCCCAATGCCTCACACCCACGCACGTACGTGTATGAGAGAAACACACAAACCTCTGTGCATCGCTCGGCCCTGATCACCCACCATAACCAGGAACTCCCTGAATTTTTCCTCGCCCTCGCTTCTACCATAAATTTTTCCGTCATGGATGGCCCGAAGAATGTCATGCAGGTGCGTCCCTGCCTGCCTAGGATGAAAAGCCCATTTTTTGTCATGATTTTTTGTCATAAAAGTAGGATCCCACCATATCTATGATGATACGCGGTTTCATCATAATTTTTGTCATAGAAGTGTCATAAGCATGATAGGAAAAAATTCATTCAAGCCAAAATGTCACGGATATGTCTTTTTGTTGTAGTGTAAGTGCCTGCCCCTAGCATCCTCACTGCCTGCTCCCGCCATGGCAAGCTCAACGACCGTGCCGCCTGCGTCGGTCGTACCCACCATGGCGTTCGCTCCATCCATGACAGCGGCGCCGCCTGTGCCGCCCACGGGTAAGGGTGATGGGTGCTAGGACGTAGAAGGCCTGGCAGTCATGGAGCCGTTCTTCTTAGGCATCATGGGTGCTGATGATGACGAGGTTGGAGAAATTGACGCGACGCCCGTTACCTTGTTTATCGCAAATGGAACCCCCTGCATGGCACACCAAAGATGCTGGCATGAAGCTGGCGATCTATGGGGCAGGGAAGCCCCTTTGCTAGTTCGGCGGGGGGTCAGTTCATGCGAAGAGCAAGCATAATAGGAGACACCATGGTTTTACCCAGGTTCGGGCGGCTGAGAAGGGTAAAACCCTACTCTTGCTTTTGATGTGTTGGGTGGAGGTGGAATAAAACACACGAAGTGATCCTCCCCGACAAGTCGCTGGGAGAGGGAAGCTACACGGATACCTATGTGTGTGAGTTGCGAGGGTTCGAACCCCTGTAAAGGTGCCTCAGCCCTCCTTTTATAGTTCAAGGGGTAACCATAGTGGCAAAATAATCATTATAGGGTGATTTGACTGATGTAGTTCTATCATACCTAACTGCTAGTTAGGAAAAAAGTGCATCAAATGCACTGCTAGGTGTCTTGTGGTGGGTGACCCTGGAAGGGTGATGCACCACTTACACACCTACCTCTTATTAGCTTGACATGCCATTAGGATGGGTGTCAAAAAAGGTAATCCTCCTTCCCAGCAAGCCGACACATATAACATGCCTCCACCTAATCACATGCGGGCTCGACACCTCACCGATCAGCAACCAGCTGGCCACAGAAGTGGGGCGCTGGCGATCGGCGGCAAGTCTTCACCTGAGGGGCTTGCCAGGTACTGACTCGCTGTCTCGCTTTTGCCGGGCGTTGGTTGCTTATGTTGTGGATCTTGTGCCTTGCTCCAAGCTTGGGCCTTCTTAATGTGCTCCTTGATTTCACGAAGAGTGGTTTCTCTGGTCTCGTTTTTTATCCTTCCATGGACCCTTACCGAGGATATTGCCACTGTCCGTGCACTAGTCAGGGGTGCTAAGGACCCCATTCTTCGCGCACCGACACTAGCCCGTAATAAACAGTAAATTGCATTATACCCATTAACGGCCCATGATTCAGTTGGGCCGTTTCCAGCACGTGTTATCTTAGGGCTTTCTAAGGCCCACATATTCTCGGGCTCATTACCGGCCTTTGATTACTTGCAATCCATTACTGGCATGTTCCGCAAGTGGGCCAAATTTGGCATGGGGTTACTGTCGGCCCGTCTATGGCCCGTTAACACTTTGGGCCTTATTCATCTTCTCATGTATTACATCCCATTAATGACTCGTTAAGCCTCTACTGCCCTACGGCCTGTTAACGACCCATTATGGCCTGAGCCCATAAACAGACGATTCCGATTGTGGCCCATTTACGACCCAAACTGCGTTCAAACAGTGGTCCATGATCAATATGGCCCGTAGATCTTGCGGCCCGTAACCGGCCCATGGATCCTACAGCCCGTAAGAGGCCTATGGATCCTAAGGCACGTAGGAGGCCCATGGATCCTAAGGCCCATAGGAGGACCATGGATCCTATGGCTAGTAGGAGGGCCATGGTTACAATGGCCCATATGTGGACCATTGTTATTGTGGTCACTAAGAAACCTTGGAAAAAGAACTGCAGAACTACAAGCAAACAAATAAATAAGACTATAAGAAATAAATAAGCAAGCAACTAACCCTAGGATATTATGGCAATTACACAGATTACATCCACTAGGCATCAAAGTTCACCACCAGTGCAAATTTAGGGAACAAAGCAGCATATTACATACACTGGTTGTCAAAGTTGGCAACCAGTGCAAATAAACGCCACAGAAAAACAAGTCCAGAAGTAAAACCACTTTAGAACAACTCAAGAAACAATATCCTAGGTACCCACCATGCTGGCAAGAAGCTTAGCAAGCTTATTAGCTTTCTCTTGTTTAGCAATTAAATCCTTCAGCACTTGATGTTGCACTAGAAAGTATGCATCTGAATTTTGCAGGGACTTCCTCACTCATTCGCCTTTGTGTCATAGCACATGTTATCGATGTGTTTCAACTTAGTGTTCAAAGTCGAGAAGCCGAACTGATTCAGGCAGCAAGTTCGAAGAGCTTGTGCCAGCAGTAGTAGCCAGTAACTTGAATACTACATCAAGTTAGGACTTTGGGTTGTCCCACTATCTTCAAGGTAGTTTTTATCAGCTTTGTTGGAGACCAAAAGGGATGTCTCACTATCTTGAACCTTATCTGCATTACTTCCTTTACCATTGCAAAATGGGGTACTCTTCTCCAATATTTTGTCGGCCTCCTAAAAGAAAAACAAGTTGATACATCACAGGTTTAGCATGTTCTATATGAAACTCATTTTGGTAAAAAGTTCAGTAATAAAGTGGACAGGGTAACAACATGAAACAAACATGTATCTACGTACTATGGTCACTTTATGGTCTATATCATTCTAGTTTATGTTGCCAAATCAAGATAGAGACACAGTTCAAATCATATCTGGTTAAGATAAAGCAGCATAGAAAAAATATAAGTGTGGGAAACTACACAACACTAACAACACTTGTAATGTGCATGACATGAGAAAATAATTGTTTATACAATTGAAACTAAAATAAACATAGAGCAAGTTACAAAAGCAAACCTGTTAAAGAAACAGGTTTAGAACATACATGTTGCGCCATTGGAGTTTCAATTGCATCCTTCAAATTTGATATTAGTTGGTATGAGTAAGTACAGTGATGCAAGAGCAATGGAGTATGAACCATAGCTATGGAACCTAACCTGAGAACAATTCTTCTTCTGCTTTAAGTGTTGTGTTGGGGTTTGGGGTGGTGGTCCTCGTGCTTTGGTCCCTGCACTTGCCTTACTAACTTCTCATGTTTGGGTGCTCTGTGGTGGAGACAGTGCCGTGTCAACTAGAACTGGGTCACTATTTGATGGGGTTGGGTTTAGAAGGGATGTAGCTGGTTCTCTATCCAACTGGATAGGGGTACAATCTGCGAGAATCTGTGTTATGTGTGGTGAGCCTAGTTCTTGGGCAAGTACAACTATGGTCCTATCTAGATCGACGGGTAGCACTATATTTTCTGAAGGCCTTATTTTTACTCCCTTAGATACTACCATCACCCCAACAATGAAAATGGCTGATAAACAAGAAAAGTAATTGAATGTATAGACATTATATGATAGACAAGTGCAATGGATAGCGGGGAATAAAAGGGGGCATGAAATAATTCACATTTATGTTGTCTAACCGAACAAAGATAACATGACACAATTTCACATATATGATGGCTAACTAAACAAGATAGAATGACATATTTCAAAATATGATGACTATGTAAACAGGATGACATGATATAACTATATGATGTGTCTATTAAATAGGTTGGCATGCCATAATTCACATAGATGCCATCTATGGAAACATGATGGCATGATATAATTCATGGATAGAATGACAAAATTCAAAATAGGATGGCTCTGTAAACGAGATGAGATGATATAACTATATGATGTCTATATTAAATGGGTTGACATGCCATAATTCAGATACATGCTGTCTATGTAAACATGATGGCATGAGATAATTCAAATATATGATTTATATACTAAGCAAGTGAGTAGATGGAAATCACATATATGATGTCTAAACTAAGCAGATGGCATTAGTATTGTCTACATGATGTAAAAACTAAGAAATGCAAGACAACATATGCATGATATGAGTAATATAACCCAGTCAAGTTTGAGCATACACCTAAGGGGGGAAATAGGACTGGTCATCTGTCTCTGAATCCTCCTCTGAGGAGCTATCTGTAACCAGCAAGATATCTGCTTTAGTAGGTCGCATTGTCTACTCTAAAGACCTTGTTTTCACTCCATATTTTTCCATCACCGATTCAAATGGCTGATGCACAGGAAGAGTAGCTGAATATACAAACATCATCGACAAATGGAATGCATAATACAAAAGAAGGATGGCATGATATAATTCACATATATGATGTTTGGCTAAACAACATGGCATTGCATAATTCACATATATCATGCGTTGGTACAAGATAGCATTGCAAAATTCACATATATAATGTCCTGCAACAAGATGGCATTGCATAATTCAAATATAGGGTAATTAGATACTAAACATGTCGGCGTAGGAAACATTTATGTTTGCCGCCCAGACTCACGCATATGCCTGATGTCAATCACACATCAAGTATCTATGCATGACACAAGATAAGCCAGAGAAATTGCACTTCGTAAGATCAAGGAGAGCATTACGAAGACCAAGTGAACAGGAGATCACCTCAGGAAAGCCTCCCTTGCCAGGAAGGAGAACCCGGCCGGGTAGAGACTACACCTAAGGGACATGACTAGATCACCCCGGCAAGGCTTTTAGGGCTGTCAAACTCAAAGCCCGCCAAGACCCTTGCTGGCAGGCCTTCGCCGAGACCCCACCACTCCACCTCATCAGACACCGAACACTAATCAATGCAGTGTGGAGCTCTCAACTAGCAAGGTGGATCCTTTGAGGCATGTGGCAACATGCTAGAGAAGAGATTAGATTTATTGACACTTGTCCAGATGGCATGTCACGCTAGTAAGAAGATAAATAAGCGGCATGGTAGGGTTGTCGGGCTTCAACCTCAGCATTACATCTAGCAGTGCACTTTATTCGCTTTGTCCTAACTGCCACAATTAGGTATGATAGCACTATTAGCTATCTAATCATACCAAAATGACTGTTTGCCACTATTGTCGCCCCATTATCTATAAAAGGAGGCAAGAGGCAACCTAGCGAAGGGTTCGAACTTTAGATCCCACAACACTTGTATGCACGCAGTTCTCCTCCTGAGGCACCCTTGCTGGGCTTGAGCATGTCATGCTTTTGTGTTCCACCAGATCAATCCACCATAGGAGGGGTAGGGTTTTACACTGCAAAGTGGCACGAACCTGGGTAAAATAGAGTTGTCCATCGCAGTGCTGCCCTATCATTTCTGCTCTTTGTGCAATGTCACCTTCCCCGTGCCGTACCACAAAGGGGCACCCCTGCCCCGTAGGTGATCATGCTTGCATGCCGACATCTTTGGCGCGCCAGGTAGGGGGTGGCGCTTGCACGAACCTGAAGCTGTAGCTAGTGCATCGATCTTCATCACCATCTACTCTGTCGATGGCTCCAAAGAAGAAGAGCGGAGCGACGGCACAACCGTCCACTTCAAAAGCTCCACCGCCCGTGGTTGCAGGCGCCGCAAGCACTGCCAAGACAGTGGGTGGAGGAGATGTTGTGGGCGGTGCTACCAACACCGATGGTGTGTCCGTCATCCCCGCCGTAACTGGAGCAAGAACCGGGGATGCTTGCACGGCCCTGCTCGCCCAGTCTTTTGGTGAGCATTTTCATACTGGTCCAGGCCAAGGCGACCAGAGCAGTGTCGACGCCCACTCTAGTGCAAGCCAAGATCCATTGGTCCCACCGTCCAGAGGGGCAATGTCCAAGCACGCACCTCGTCCCACACTGGGCGAGCGCGATAACACCCCGAACGGCACCGTCGATCCACAACGACTGTGTCTGCATGGGAAAGGCCAGATACGTCTCCAAGGTATCAATAATTTTGATTGTTCCATGCTATTATATTATCTGTTTTGGATGTTTTATATGCATTAATATGCAATTTTATATTATTTTTGGGATTAACCTATTAACCGAGAGCCCAGTGCCAATTTCTAGTTTCTTACCTATTTTAGAGTTTCGCAGAAAAGGAATACCAAACGGAGTCCAAACGGAATGAAACTTTCACGATGATCTTTGTTGGACAAGAAGCAAACTAGAAGACTTGGAGATCAAGTCGGAGACGCATCGAGGCGGACCCGAGGGTGGAGGGCGCGCCCAGGGGGTAGTGCGCGCCCCCTACCTCGTGGGCCTCTCGTGGGTCTCCTGACCTAGCTCCTTCGCCTATATATACTCTTATACCCTAAAAACATCCAGGAGAGCCACGAAACCACTTTTCCACCATTGCAACCTTTTGTACCCATGAGATCCCATCGAGGGACCTTTTCCGGCATCCTGCCGGAGGGGGATTTGATCACAGAGGGCTTCTACATCAACACCATTGCCTCTCCGATGAAGCGTGAGTAGTTTACCACAGACCTACGGGTCCATAGCTAGTAGCCAGATGGCTTCTTCTCTCTCTTTGATTCTCAATACCTTGTTTTCCTCGATGTTCTTAGAGATCTATTTGATGTAATATTCTTTTGCAGTGTGTTTGCCGAGATCTGATGAATTGTGGATTTATGAGGAGATTATCTATGAATATTATTTGCTTCTTCTCTGAATTCTTATATGCATGATTTGCTATCTTTGCAAGTCTCTTCGAATTATCGGTTTAGTTTGGCCTACTAGATTGATCTTTATTGCAATGGGACAAGTGCTTAGATTTGGGTTCAATCTTGTGGTGTCCTTTCCCAGTGACAGTAGGGGTATCAAGGCACGTATTCTATTGTTGCCATCGAGGATAAAAAGATGGGGTTTTCATCATATTGCTTGAGTTAATTCCTCTACATCATGTCATCTTAGTTAATGTGTTACTCCATTCTTTATGAACTTAATACTCTAGATGCATGCTGG
This sequence comes from Triticum dicoccoides, assembly GCF_002162155.2. Lineage (NCBI taxonomy): Eukaryota > Viridiplantae > Streptophyta > Magnoliopsida > Poales > Poaceae > Triticum > Triticum dicoccoides. Next base: position 255,537,835 of record NC_041387.1, read on the forward strand.
ATAGCGGTCGATGTGTGGAGTAACAGTAGTAGATGCAGAATCATTTCGGTCTACTTGACACGAACGTGATGCCTATGTTCATGGTCATCGCCTTAGATATCATCATAACTTTGCGCTCTTCTATCAATTGCTCGGCAGTAATTAGTTCACCCACCGTAATATTTGCTATCTTGAGAAAAGCCACTAGTGAAACCTATGGCCCTGGGTCTCTTTTCCATTATATTGAATCTCTTTTACATCTTATTAGTTTCTCGTCAACTTGCCAATTTCTGTCGCCGTTCCTTTAATTTGCAATCTTTGCTTTCCAATCTATAAACCAAAAATACCAAAAATATTTACTTTACCATTTATGTATCTCTATCAGATCTAACTTTTGCAAATAAACGTGTAGGGATTGACAACCCATTTATCGCATTGGGTGCAAATTTTTGATTATTTGTGCAGGTATTCGGTGACTTGTGCGTTTTCTCCTACTGGATTGATACCTTGGTTCTCAAGCCGAGGGAAATACTTACTCTACTTTGCTGCATCACCCTTTCCTCTTCAAGGGAAAAAAGGTAGCAGGAAGAATTTCTAGCGCTATTGCCCATCATAAACTCTTCCCTCTTGCATTAAATTATTCGCCATTCGCCTCACGTTTTCCTCTCGCCCACTTCTAAAACGATTTTCAAAAACCTTGGCCTTTTCGTCACCCCTTTTCCATTCGTCTTTTTCATATGCTTCTTATATGCTTATGTGTTGTATTTCTTGCTTTGTCACGATGGCTCAAGATAATACCAAATTGTGTGACTTTTCCAATACCAACAACAATGATTTTATTAGCACTCTAATTGCTCCCACTACTAATGCTGAATCTTGTGAAATTAATGCCGCTTTGCTGAATCTTGTTATGAAAGATCAATTTTTTGGCCTTCCTAGTGAAGATGCCTGTCGGTGTCAAAACGGGCGGATCTCGGGTAGGGGGTCCCGAACTGTGCGTCTAGGCGGATGGTAACAGGAGACAAGGGACGCGATGTTTTACCCAGGTTCAGGACCTCTTGATGGAGGTAAAACCCTATGTCCTGCTTGATTAATATTGATGATGTGTGTTACAAGAGTGGATCTACCACGAGATCAAGAGGCTAAACCCTAGAAGCTAGCCTATGGTATGATTGTTGTTCGTCCTACGGACTAAAGCCATCCGGTTTATATAGACATCGGAGAGGGCTAGGGTTACACAGAGTCGGTTACAATGGTAGGAGATCTACATATCCGTATCGCCAAGCTTGCCTTCCACGCCAAGGAAAGTCCCATCCGGACATGGGACGAAGTCTTCAATCTTGTATCTTCATAGTCTTGGAGTCCGGCCGATGATGATAGTTCGGCTATCCGGACACCCCCTAGTCCAGGACTCCCTCAGTAGCCCCTGAAGCAGGCTTCAATGACGATGAGTCCGGCGCGCATGTTGTCTTCGGCATTGCAAGGCGGGTTCCTCCTCCAAATAATTTAGAGAAGATTGTGAACACCAGGATAGTGTCCGACTCTGCAAAATAAATTCCACATACCACCGTAGAGAGAATAGCATTTACACAAGTTCAATCTGCTGACGTATTTCGTTGCGTGACGTCACACCACTACCAAGCCTTTACTCGAATTGTTTTTATTGTACCACCTCAGCGCGTTTAGCGAAGCGGTTTCCTTGGCACGTCTTGTCGAAGCAGAGATCGTGTTCCCCTTATTCCAGGATTCCCATAAATACGGACGTGGGTAACCCAACTGCGCCCGTTGCCATGCCCCCTCCATCGAAGGCGGGTTCCAAATGGTCATGGGGACGACTCTTGGTATTCTTCCTCTTTATAATGAGACCAAGGCCCGTCCTTTTTCTTCAATCTTCAATCGAATCCGCCCCTCGCCCCAAGTTCCAACACCCAGGGCTCCAGACTCGGGTACCTTCGACCTTCGAAAATGTCCAGCTCCGACCTACGAGGCCGGTGGATGCCCTCCTCCGTCACGGAAGAGGACGTGCTAAAGCTGAGAGACGCCAGGTACTTAACCTACGAGATTTCGCATAGGTTGCCTGCTCGAGGGCAAGTTATTCCTACTCCCGAGCTCGGCGAGAGCGTCGTGTTTGTGTCTCACCTCTGTCGGGTTTTAGGCTTCCCGATGGATCCCTTCGTGAGGGGGCTCATGTTTTACTATGGGCTGGAATTCCATGACCTGGCTCCGGAGTCCATCCTCCACATCTCATCATTCATTGTTGTCTGCGAAGCCTTCCTCCGCACTACCCCTCACTTTGGCTTGTGGCTCAAAACCTTCAACATGGAGCCAAAGATGGTTGAGGGGCGTCAGGCAGAGTGCGGCGGGGCGGTTATAAGCAAGAGGGCCGATGCTCCATGGCCCGAGGGCTCTTTTCAGGAGGAGCTCGACTTGTGGCAATAGGAGTGGTTCTATATCACCGCTCCCAGGGGCAGCAGGCAGAGGCCGCCGCCCGTCTTCTGCTCGGGCCCTCCACAATGGCTGACGTCATGGGTCAACAAGGGGCTTAACTGGGGGCCGTCCAAAGACGTACCCCTGTTGCAGGACCAGATTCGAGGCTCCAAGAAAGGGAGATTAATCTGGTCGTAGTGGCACAGGTTATGCTGATTCGGCGCCTTCTGCCCTGCAAACGTCACCCCCTCCGCCTGTGGGAATTTAATCCGGAGGGGCCACGAGCTCTCCAACACTTCATGGGTTTGACACCCGCGGAGATGTACAAACTGTTCTTTGGATCGCAAGAGATGCGTCCGGACTTGACCAAGGACGCTAGCCTAAGCTGCAATCGCCCGGATACTGAAGTAAGTAGCCCTGTGTCCGGACATATTGTCCATTTATTTATCATGGGTTTTCCTTTTAACCAGCTATCCCTTGGACAGGAGTGGATAGCGCAAGCAAAACTGATGTGGTGTCCGCCCCCCTCCCTGAGACCACGCCGGATCCCGTGTTAGTCAAGATGTTGGAGGTTGCGCCTTCGGAGGAGAGCGAAGGGGGGCACAGGGAAACTACCACCTCTGCCAAGGAGGCTTTCAATAAGGGTGGAATCGAGAATCCCTCCTTCCAAGAGGAGAAGAGGACCGCTTCCGAAGACCCGTAGCCAAGGCCTCAAAGCGGGGAAGGAAATCTGCGCCGGAAGGTCCTGCGCCGGGAAGAGCCCCGGCCGCACAGTCTCCCCAGAGGAATCTGCCCTCCAGCGAGCCGTAAGTCAAAAATGGGGAATTTTGTAATAGGGAACGCCCTTGTATTATTTCCAAAGGTAACCTAAGTTTTCACCTTGTAGTTCGGATCTCAGCCTATCTCAGCAGAGCTCCTCTTTGGGAGACCTTCATCCGGACATGATGGAGAGCGAGACGCCTCAATCTGCCGCCCCGTCGGGCGGGGAGGACGACCCTGAGGTGTCGTCACAGAGGGTCTCCCCGAGTCCGGCGGGGCCGGAGAGTCCGGCACCCATTGGAGTACGGCCGGTGGAGCTGCAGGATTTGCTCAAGAGGGCGTCTATCTCGGAAGATCACCGCACATTAATGAGTATGGTAATTGAGAGGATCTCATCCGCCGAAAGCGGGTTGTATGAGGCCGTCGGAAGTTTGCTGACGGGGATTGAGGTACGCAAAAAATGACATACCTTTTGACAGTTTTGCACATGGAGTGCGCCCTGTATAGATAGTAGCCCTTGAGACTTGGTATGCTGTCGAAAGCGAGAGTGTGCCAAGGATCATAATCTCAGTTATAGAATGTCTCGCCTTTCCTATGCAGGTGGCGGAACGTTCGGTGGCCAGCCGGACTGATGGAGTTGCCGAACTGAAGAGGCAACTCGATGTTGCGGATGCAGACATCGCGCTGGTCAATAAGCACCAATGTCGGTGTCAAAACCGGCGGATCTCGGGTAGGGGGTCCCGAACTGTGCGTCTAGGCGGATGGTAACAGGAGACAAGGGACACGATGTTTTACCCAGGTTCGGGCCCTCTTGATGGAGGTAAACCCTACGTCCTGCTTGATTAATATTGATGATGTGTGTTACAAGAGTGGATCTACCACGAGGTCAAGGAGGCTAAACCCTAGAAGCTAGCCTATGGTATGATTGTTGTTCGTCCTACGGACTAAAGCCATCCGGTTTATATAGACACCAGAGAGGGCTAGGGTTACATAGAGTCGGTTACAATGGTAGGAGATCTACATATCCGTATCGCCAAGCTTGCCTTCCACGCCAAGGAAAGTCCCATCCGGACACGGGACGAAGTCTTCAATCTTGTATCTTCATAGTCTTGGAGTCCGCCCAATGATGATAGTTCGGCTATCCGGACACCCCCTAGTCCAGGACTCCCTCAATGCCGCTTCCCATCTAAACAATTTTGTTCATTTGTGCGATATGCAAAAGAAGAAAGATGTGGATAATGGTATTTTTGAAGTGAAGCTATTTCAGTTTTCGCTTAAAGATCGTGCTAAAACTTGGTTTTCATCTTTGCCTAAAAATAGTATTGATTCGTGGAATAAGTGTAAAGATGCTTTCATCTCTAAGTATTTTCCCCCTGCTAAGATCTTCTCCTTAGGAACAATATTATGAATTTTAAGCAACTTGATCATGAGCATGTTGCACAATCTTGGGATAGGATGAAATTGATGATACATAATTGCCCTACAGAAGATTTGAATTTGTGGATGATTATACAAAAAATTTATGCCGGATTGAATTTTGCTTCTAGAAATCTTTTAGATTCGGCCGCGAGAGGCACTTTTATGGAAATCACTTTAGGAGAGGCTACTAAGCTCCTAGATAATATTATGGTTAATTATTCTCAATCACACACCAAAAGATCCACTAGTAAAAAAGTTCATGCGATTGAAGAGATTAATGTTTTGAGTGGAAAGATGGATGAACTTATGAAATTATTTGCTAATAAAAGTGTTTCTTATTGTAGGGACCTCGAACCTAAGTCACACCAATCTATCATGTAACACATCATATCACTTTGCGGCCTCACGCACGGTATTCCCATGGGTGCCACCTTACCTAGCCCGGGACCATTTGCGCCTTTTGGCTCACGTATAAGGACGTGTCGCTAGCACCCATATGACAGAGAAACCGTGACGACATGACTAGTCGTAAACCCAGGGTGGCTCAAACTTATAGGAACATGCATACATGACCCAACAACGAACATGTCGATCAACAATGTATGAACCCAAGTTGTAGTGAGCTACAAGGACTTAAAGGAACAACGCGTGACATTTCCCCAAAGGGACAGACACAGGAACGAAGAAGGACACATGCCGGCCAGCCTAAGTGTTCTGGAGCAGTAGCAACCTACCATGGCTTAGTGGAAGCACCAGGAGACATTTTCCCATAAGAGAGGCTACCAAGAATAAACAACTAGGTTTTCAGATCCCACACATAGCAATACACATTAAACGTACGCATAACATCCACGTATGTGTTGTACAACATGGCATCACAACATAACTCAACAACTCATATAGATAAAGGCTCGGAAGAGCCATCATAGCATTTATTACAACAGGGGTCACATGACCCAACATTCAGAGCATACAAGCAACAAGCGGAAGCATTACATGTCTGAGTGCAGACATCTACAAATGAAAAAGGCTGAAGAGCCTGACTATCTACAACATCCGATCAAGATCATATCCGAGGTACAAACTACTTGTCAACGTCCACAGAAACTAGTAAGACCGAAGTCTCTGCTGCAAAAACATAAATAAAGCAACGTGAGTACAAAGGTACTCAGCAAGACTTACATCAAATCCTATCATACATGTATTTGTATCAAGAAGGCAATGTGGGTTTAGTTGCAGCAAGCCAGCTTTGACTCGGTGGCTATCCTATTCTATGACTACTTGTAACCTCTTTGAGGTGAGGCAGTGCACACGAGTCCACTAATCAACACACAATACACTACTATGGATTCATCCCCGTCTCCCTACGAGAAGGCCATCCATAGCACTCACACATGTGTTGAGCATTTTAGAGTATCCACTTCAAGTTGTCTTGGTACCACGTAAGCATCCAAGAAGTCCATAACTGCGGACCCGGCTATTCAAATAGATCATGATAACCTTGCAGGGGTGTACTTCTTCACACATGCTCTCGCCACTTACCACCATGTACACGTCATGTATCCCGGCAACCTTCAAGCGGAAGCCTGGCGAGGGTGTCGGCCAGAACCTGACTAACCACACAAGACTCTAGTCTAGGTTTATCTCCTATTTGGGTTCTATCCGCAACGGAGTCCGTCCGAGGTTTCCATCACGGCCCCAAAATATGTGAGCAGGGTTCCCAAGCCCACCAACCGGGTGCCACTTAGTACACCATGCAACATGTGCCTAGTCTGTCCAAAGCCAACCCAGCCGGGTGCCACTTGGTAGAAGAATAACACTGCCTACAAACACTAGAAACTAGTTGCGACTCTTGGACAGAGATCAAGTCGGTTAAGAAGTCGAGAGGGGCACTTAAACATTCCAATGCATGGTAGTAACTAGTCATTGGATGACATACACAGAACTCAGTGCTTAAGGACGGTCCCAATGAGATAACCCACCACGTACTCCTACATGGCCTCTCACTGCTACCTTTACCAAATCATGTTCACACACTTAACTCTCAGCATCAGAACATAGCACTGCACTCCAATTCATTCCCAATGAATCAGACCTGACACACTCTAAGCAATAGTAGGCATGGCAAGGTAGGAACACAACAATGGCTTCAATCAACTACTACACATGCTAGTGGGTTTCAACTATTTACTGTGGCAATGACAAGTCATGCAGATGAATTGGTTCAACTATCGCACCATAAAGTAGCAGTTGAATCATTGTTGTACTAATGCAATAAGAGAGAGAGCAAGAGCGAGAGAGTAGGATTGTATCGGAATGAACAAGGGGGTTTGCTTGCCTGGTAGATCAACATGGGCACTGCTCTTCAGACAGGTACTCTTGAGCACTCTCCAGAGTAGGACCTATCGAGAAGGAACAGTGTCAACAATCAATACACAAATATATGCAACAATATGATGCTTGATAATGGAATGTAGATTTGATTTTGTTTGAGAAATGGAACTAGCATTCATTTGGTTGAAGTCCATTTGAACCAAAGATTCGAATGCAAGTCCAAAATAAGCTCTTATAAATACCATTTATATGCTTTCACTTATACAGTAGGTATAAGTTGGTTTTTCATGCATGAAACTGGTACATATGGATAGATTTGATTTTTCTAATAATTTTTCATATATAAATTATTTCAATCTGAGCTATGGTTGAATTTCTATGATTTTTGAAGTTTATAACAATTTCTGGAATTTCCTGATTTATTTTAAAACCAGAAAATGATTAACTGCGTCAGCACTGCGTCATGCTTGCCTTAGCAAGTCAATGGAGCTGACAAGGTCAAACCTGACGTGTGGGATCCACACGTTAGTGTCTCAGTTAACTAACACAGTTAATTAACACTAACTCTAATCCTAACTAAGATTAGCTGGGGCAAGGCCCACGTGTCACTGTTAGGGGGGGGCTTAGTTAAACGGTAATTAGCCCTAAGCTAATCACCTGACTGACGGGGGCCCACCTGATGGGCCGGCAAGGTCAAAGTCGTCAAACCCGCCGACGTTTAGCCGCCGGCGAGGCCGAGCACGGCCGAGGGCACGGGAATCGCCCTCCGGCGACCATTCGGGCGGCGGAGACCATGGCCGAGGAGCTAAGCCTCGTCCACGTCGGTGGAGCAAGCAGGAGGGCGTGGGGGTGCCAGAGCTCGCCGAAAACGAGCTCGAGGCGGTGGCCGGAGCACGACCAAGTGCGCGCGCATCGATGTGGTGCACGGCAGGGGCTGCGGTTGGCGGCATTGGCCTGCTGGGAAGCTGCGGAGCGCGTTGGCGTGCGCGAGCGCGAGCTGTGATGGCCAGGGCGACGGTGGTGACATGGACGGCGGCGATGAGCTACGACCATGGTGGCAGACATGGCTATGGCGCGCGAACGGCTAAACGGAAAGAGGGGGACGGAGCAAAAGCTCGGAGCAATCTCGACGCCGTCGTTAGCGAGCTCGGGGATGCACTGGAGGCAGTGGGGCAGCGATGGCGATATCCGATGGCCGGAGATGAATACGAAGGCGATGGCAGCTCTCTAGGGCTTCCTGCGTCGCATGGCTTGACGGAGAGGTAGAAGGAGACGTGGCGTAGCTTATGGGCACAAGAAGAGGGCGAGGCCATGCCGGTGGGCGCGACAACGGCGACCGGCGGCGACGGTGGCGCTCGGGCGGGTCGAGAGAGGGGCGAGGGAGAGAAGCAGGGGGGTTGTGAGGACGTCGGCCCGATCCAAACGGCAGCGCGGGAGGTCGAAGCGGCGTCGACGTGTCCTGGGGAGACAGGTAGGTAGGTGGCGTGGCGGCACGGCCGTGCACATGCGCCGGCCACATGCCTGGCCGACTGGCGCCAGGAGGACAACAGCGCTGTTGGGCTAGCCTAGCTGCACCGCATAGTGTTGGGCCAGTACAGGAGCTGGGCCGGTTGGTGGGCGCCAGGTTAGTCCTTCTCTCTCTCTTTTATTTTTTCTATTTTTGACATTTTTTTATGCTTTTTAAATAATACTATACTAATTTATTTTCTTATGCCAATTTTTGTAGGAGCTAGTGGTATTATTCCAGAGCTCCTCAACAACTAACATAATTATTGGACAATATTATATATATAACGATATATATCCAATGCAAATAATTCCTGCATTAATTCCAAATGCCCAAAATAAATATCTATGAGCTCCTATAAATATTGGTTTGAATTTTACCTCTGACCAATATTTTCAGAGAGTAATATGAACATTTTCTTGGACCTTTTTGGAGCATTTTTTATGTGGGTCGTTTCCAGAAATGATTTCTGAGGGTTTCACAAATCCTCATTTCAAATTTAAATGGAATTGAAACATGATGCACACATGACTAGCTAGCCTTGAGCATACCAGAACTAGGGATGTGACAACTCGCCCCCACTTGAAAGTGGGGTACTGCAGTCCAAGACGATCTTCTCGCTCCCAAGTAGGTTCTCTCTCGGAATGATGAGACCACTGAACCTTGAGAAACTTGATGTTCTAACGTCGGGTGACACGCTCTGCTTGATCAAGGATGTGAACTGGCTACTCTCGATATGTGAGGTTATCTTGGATATCAAGCATTTCGTGGTCCAATCCGTGGATGGAATCCGAGAAGCAACGCCTGAGTTGAGAGACGTGGAAGACATCGTGCACTCTGGAAAGATGTGGGGGTAGTTCCAACTGGTAGGCAACCTCTCCTCGTTTAGCGAGTATGCGAAAAGTACCAATGTGACAAGGAGCCATCTTTCCCTTGATACCAAGTCGATGGGTACCCTTTAAAGGAGTAACCCGAAGGTAAGCTTTGTCGCCAACTGCATAAGTCATATCCTTATGATGACGATCATACTGACTCTCCTGACGAGACGGGGCTGTTTTCAAGTTCTCACAAATGATGCGAACTTGCTCTTCTGCCTCCTGGATCATGTCCGGTCCAAAGGATTTTCTTTCACCGGTTTCTGACCAGTTCAAAGGTGTTGGACATCTTCGTCCATGGAGAATCTCAAAAGGAGCTTTCTTGAGGCTGGATTGATAACTATTGTTATAAGAAAACTCGGCGAAAGGAAGACACTTCTCCTAATCCATACCGAATGAGATAACGCAAGGTCTAAGCATGTCTTCGAGAATTTGGTTGACCCTTTCCACCTGACCCTTGACTAAGGGTGGAGAGCGGTACTGAAGGAAAGATGGTTTCCCATGGCAGTTTGGAAACTCTCCCAGAAATGAGAAGTGAAAAGACTACCACAGTCTGAATTGATCTCTAGTGGAACACCATGAAGTGACACTATCCGATAAATATATAAGTTAGCGAGCTGACTAGCCGTGATACTCTCTCAAACAGGTAGGAAGTGCGCCACTTTGGAGATACGATCAATGACTACGAAGATAGCATTATTCCCTCTCTTGGTCCTGGGAAAGCCGGTTATGAAGTCCATACCAACTTTATCCCATTTCCACTCAGGAATAGCTAAAGGCTGAAGGGTGCCAGAAGGTCTCTGATGCTCTGCCTTAATGCAACGACAAACGTCACAGTTAGCAATGAACTGAGCAATTTCTCTCTTCCTCCTAGTCTACGAGAACCTTTGGCATAGGTCCGTATACATCTTAGAACTACCAGGATGAATTGTGAGAGGAGATTCATGCGCCTACTTAAGAATCAATTGCCGCAGATGTTGATTCTTGGAACCATCAACTGATTCTCAAAGAAAACAACACCTCGATCATCCATAGAGAAACATCCACCAACACCCTTCGTAATGTTTCTCTTGATGCGGATAACACCTCTATCAAACTTCTGGTCAGTGATAATCTAATCCTCGAGGGTAGGTTTCGCCACCAAGGTAGAAAGGAATCCTTGAGGAGCAATGTGAAGATTAAGCTTATAGAATTCCTCATGGATAAGTGGTTGGCCCCGCTGCAACATGAGATTGTTGCAATAGGATTTACGACTTAGCGCATCGGCCATGACATTGGCTTTGCCTGGGGTGTAGGTAATCCCTAGATCATAATCTAAGATCACCTCCAACCAACGTCTTTGCCTAAGTGTCGGTGTACAAAAGTAGGGGCTCTCCTTTTGACCCCTTTACTTGTGCACGGGCAGTCGGAGCCACGCGCCATGGCCGCACATGGCAGGGCAAAGGAGGGAAGCTGGAAAGAAGCCGAAGGCTCGAGACAAACAAGGCAACATCAAGGACCAAGGCCACAAAGTGCAGACGGGCGAAGCAGGTTTCCCCGTCAAAACCCTTGCCGGGGCAGCCTCTGCAGCCCCGGCAAGCCCCTTGACGGGGCAACTCGCCCACACCAGCAAAGCGAGCCACCCTCGAGCCCACGGTTTCCAAAATCAATAACCACGTTGGGCCAGGGCTCGGGTGCCACCCCCGTGGTGGCATGCAGATCTTTATGAAGACATAGAATGCTCAAGATCAGATGGGGGTTGAGAGGGAACCATCCTCACCAAGATCCTCACCAAAGAAACCCACAAGACCCACGACAAGATCCTTGCCGGGGACGCCAGCGCGCCATGGCAAGACCCTTGCCGGGCCACCCGACGAAGCTCCTGCCAGAGGCGACAGCAGGGCCACTACCAGGCCTGCACCTACCATGTCCCCGCCGCCGTTCGCATGCAGCTGCCAGCCCAACAAGCTGGGCAGGCACCTGCGTGGAAACATGCAGCTTCCAGGTCAACTCAGCACACACCTGCGTGGCGGCATGCAGATCTTTATGGAGGCTCCACCACCGTGCCACCTCAGCTCCTTGCCTGCCTACCTGGCACCGCACGCATCACTGCCTAGGGCGCGTGTCTAAGCGAGGAGGAGCAGCGACGGATGGGACCGGCCTCGCTCCCATCCCCGATAAAGTGAAGGGACACCTAAGCCATGCATTAAATGCATCTTGTCCTGTAATACGGGCGATAAGCTTGCAATACTGTAGGCTCTTTCCACCTCCTGTGTGCCACTGTGGCAGCCCCTTTCCCCCATAAAAGGAGGCCCAAGGCATACAGGAAGAGGATTCGGCTCTTTTGAACCACGCAACATCCGTAGCTAGTTCGTGAGCTCAAGAACACTCAATACATCCACCAAGCATGACTAGGGTTTTACGCATCCTCGCGGACCGAACCTGGGTAAACGATCCTCGTGTCAATTACTAATCCTACTCTTCTCACAACCCCGCGCCCCGCAATCGTAGTAGGGATTCTTGTGATCCCATAGGTGTCGTTTCCCAACGACATCTTTGGCGCCAGGTAGGGGGCGCAATTGTGAGAATCTGGTCTAGTAGTTGGCCTGGCAGTTCTTCGTCGCCACGACTCCCACAGAGAAGGAGGCCAAGAGAGCGGTGCTGCCTGCGAGCGCAAGGGATGCCAGGGCGGCGATGAGAAAGCTAAGTCATGCCAACCTTTAAACTCTTCTCCGTAATATAAGGTTATCGTCCTCGGAGATTCCGCCTATGTATGGAAAACCTGAACGTAGAGGGGCCCCCCGTGATTGGCAACACCTTTGTTCTGTTTCGAGTCCGCTCAACAGTTCAAGCGGCCGCGTCGAGAGCAGCAAGGTAGCCTTCCGCTGTCAGCAACTGTGGGACCCCTGCTCAAAGAAAATCGGAATGCCCTGTATTCTAGCCCAGAGATCGAGACGAAGTCTTCTGGAATACGGCACTGCTTAGCATGGAACAAACCAGCTCTTTATTACAATCTATTTGAGAACAATGGTTACATCGGCATGGTGACACTACGCCTACCACTGTTGCTCTACACAAGCAGCAGAACAACATGATACAGAGGAAGAACTCTAGCAGCGGAACAATGACGACGGTGGTGAACTCCACTGTGCAGGGACTCTGGCTGGGATGCTTATCCTAGCTTGCAAACAAGGACTCCACGGCAAACAAGCAATCAAATCTGGAATGACCTGCAAATTGGCATGACACGCTAGGTCAGTACATTGAATGTACTTGCAAGCTCACAACAACCAGAAGCATTCAAGACAAACAATAGCACGACAATTATAGGTTAAACAGGAATTATCATGATATTATCAGAACAATATAGCATGAACAACATGAACATGATACAGCTAACACAACATGAACATATTAATCCAACAATACTAGCATGCAACATGATGACACTATATGCACCACTTATCCTCCTCGGGTTACCTCGTAACCAACACATGCATTACTTAACAACCTCGGACATCACACGATCATCTTAGGATCAAATCAATCTTAGTATGAACAATACCATAGTGATCAGTAAACGACCACAAGGAGCTTGGTCTTTACCCGCGATTCTCGCACAACATCACGAATATACAACAACTCGGTATCCTCGATACTGCGGTGATCTTTTCGGTGATCACAACCACTACCACCACTTGGCCTCAAACCGTGATCCTTACGGCGATCACAACCCGACCAATAAATGGCCTGTAATCCTTACGGCGATCACAACCCGACCAATAAATGGCCCGTGATCCTTACGGCGATCACAACCCGACCTATAAATGGGTCGTGATCCTTACGGCGATCACAACCCGACCAATAAATGGCCCGTGATTCTTACGGCGATCACAACAAACTTATCTCATTGTTATTAAGCACATTATTCTTATTACTGTTGACTCATGGTGTACCCTAGTTTCGAACTGGGCCCTTATCCGCGGGCGCGGCTATCGATAGATTTAATATACACTCTGTAGAGGTTAGTACACTGTACGCACACTACGGAACCCATGGCCTCGCACTCACATTCGGGTGGACCAACGACATTCTGACAAAACCGTCCTACTGCCATGACACTCTCCCGGCCACTCCGACTCACTCCCCACCGGGCTAAGTCATGGGTGGCCCCGTGTTTACCTCAAGACACCTCAACGACCACCGTCGTGGCCCAAAACAATAAACCGTCCCTAAACGCGACATGTGCACATAACAACAACAACGGGCACACAAGGCTTATGTCCGCCTACCTGATCAGGGTAGCGAGCGACCATAACCTTCCCTCGTTGGAGGCACCGGCGAGAGGCGCGACAATAGACCCAGTTAGGACCGTCCCATACCAGTAATCGTGGTTGCACTGGTCAGCATCATTTCAGCGGCAACATGACTGAGCCAACACTTGTTCAAGTTCAATTTAATCCGGTTAACTTGAATGCAAATATGTTGAGCCATGATAAAATGCATGAACATGATGTCAACATAATCATGAGTGTATCACATAACTATCCACCATATCAACAATAAATCATATCCACTAAGCATGGCATACTGACTAGCATGAACATCACCAACATCAGCAGGAAATACTAGCAAGTAGAACATGATAACAGAGTACAATACAACCTAGCACAACAGTGAACATGCAACTCTAGACATCACCGGAACAATGATAACCATCTTTTCAACAAGCAAACGTTTCATAAAGATTCAAGTTGAAAACCATGGCTACTGCATGACTATTATGCAAGTGGGTATTGTGGCTTGCCTGGGGTGGAAGAAATCACCGGGAGAAAGTGCGAGAAACTCGCGGAAAGCATCACCGGAAATCGTTCTCTCTCGGATGGGGCTGATTAAGGGCAAGGGCATAATGGTCATTTTCACAGTGTCAAAACATAGTGAAAGCATGACCAACAGAACGGGCTCGACGAAACGAATAAGTGAGCGTTGGTTTCACCTTATTTGGAGTTACGGATAAAAAGTTATGAATGTTTTTCTGCTAGGGACCTATCTGCAATGAAAAGATTTTCAAACAGGGGCCTGGAAAGAAAAACTGAAAGCGTAATCAGGGAAAATACGCTTTCACCTTATCCATTTGAACAGTGGCGGGACCAGCCTGGGGTCACTGACGTGCGGGTCCCGCGAGGCGGGGCCCGTCACTTAACCACGTGGCCACCAAGGTCAACGCCCAGTGCGGCTGATGAGCGGGGCCCGCGGCCAGCTGGTAGGGCGGCTGGTCATCTCCTTCTTCTTCTCGCGCTCGCCTGACGGAGCAGAGGACGGGGCGAGCTCCGGTGAGGCTTGCCATTGGCTCTGGCCACCGTTCGTAGGGCTCGGACCACCCGCGCGTAGAGGAGATCGAGGTGAACCCGTCCCTGCAGGGCACAAACGCCAAGGAGGTTGGAGGCGAGCAGGGCATGGGCTCCGACGGAGATGGATTTGGGAGGAGTTGGGGCTTGCGGCTAAAGGCTACTAGTGGAGGAGGGAAAGGGCTCGGCCGGCTCCGGGACGTGGATGGGGGCCGCTGGAGGTGGAAGAAGGAGGGAAGGAGCCTTGCTCTGCTCAGATTTGAGCGGAGCCCGACGGCGGACATGGCGGTGATGGGGGCACAGAGAGCTCCTGGAGCTCGAGCGAGTGGACGGGGAGGGAGCTGGGAGAGAGGTGAGGCCAGTGGTGAGCTCAAACAGCTCCGGGGAGGCCATTTATAGGCGGGGCGAGGGGCATGAGCTCGGGTGCCGCCGCGGGAGTCCGGCCAAGGCGCTGCCGGCCGCAGTGGTCACGGGGAGGGGCGAGGAACGCGACGAGGGGAGAGCAGATGAGATACAGAGGCACACAGGGCAGAGGGGGCCGAGGGAGGAGCAGAGGAAGAGGTCGAGCGCCATTAAAGCTCGGTCGGCCATAGTGCGCCCGTGGGCGTGCGGTGACGAGCGCTGACGGAGGGGCTGACAGAGGGGGAGAGGGCTCCAGGAGTACGGCGACGATGCGGGGAACACGATGGACAGGCCCGTGCTCGCTGGGACGCCGAGCAGAAGAGGGGCCCGAGCAAGAAGACATTCTGGGCATGCTCAGGGTATGCGAAAACGATGGTCACCACCAGTACTATCATGTTCGGGAGGCAAATAGCTGGCCAACGTTGTCTAGTGGTAAGTTCCTCTAGGGGAGGTCTCAACTACAGTGGTAACTTGGTGAAACAGGCTCTGGTTAAAAGGTTAGTGAGCTCTGAAGTTTACTGCAGTAAACTTTATCAGCTCAATGTGATCAACAGGGAGGTGCTATGTGTCAAGTGTTATGTCTGGGGTGTGTAGGCTAGGAAGGACTACAGTCCTCGAGAGTTTGGGAAGAAATGGACCAATAGTTACTGCAGTTGCTTCACAACTGACCAAAATTGTTCAGAAACTAGATCATGATGGTGCACTAACATGGAGTTATGGAATGGGATGCAACTTGGCAAATCCTCATGATATGGACATATAAAGATGCTGTAAAAATATCAGGCCAAATGGACAAACCGAAATAGCACTTGCTTCACAAACATTGTTTCTGCCCAGAAACTTGGAATAATATTGGTGTTCAAATGGATCAATGGAATGATGCCAAATTGGGTGGAGAGATGTTTTATGGGTAGAATAATGATCTGGTAATTTATCAAGATTTTTGAAGCAATACAAAATGCACTTGCTTCAAAACCTGAAAATATTGTGAGACACAAAGATTTGCTCCTGTGCTCACATAGATAATTGGATGGGGCTGCAAATGAGTGTAAGGGGTTAATATGAGCGCATTAAGGAGTGTGCAAAAGTTCAACTCATTTGGGTACTCCTAGCTAGTACTTCCTTCACAAAGCTTTTCTTTTTGCCAGAAACTTTGAAAAATCACTAAGGAAGACTGGCTAGGCAAATAAATTTGAACTTGTGCACGAGGCAATTATTTGGACAAATGAACATGCCCAAAAAGGTTGGGAGCCACTAGGAAAAATATAAATGATACTTCCTTCACAAAATGCCATTTAGGGCAGACAGGAAGAGTAATTATTGGGGAATTATTTTCAAACATGGCAATGAAAAGTTTTGCCATATTCGATCAAGATATGACCCAAGCAATTTATGAGAATTATTTGGGAATTTTTGGAGTGATGGAAATATAGGTTGCTTCACAATCTAGGGCAATTTGAGTTATTCCTTTAATAGAAAAGGAATATTTCCAATAATAGAATATTGGGATTTGGGCTAGATGAAAATGACAGAGTCTAGGGACAGATTTGGGAATGACAAGCCACTCTGGAAGCAAAGAAGAGGGCATCTTCTTCAGTTTCCAGAACACAAAGCCACGGAGAAAGAAAACTCAGGCAAAAACCTCAGAAAAACAAAAGAAAAAGAAAGGGCCAAAAATCAGGCTGTCACAAACCTTACTCCCTTAAAGAAATCTCGTCCTCGAGATTTGGTTGCTCAGGGAACAAGTATGAATCTTCTGACTTCAGGAAACCGTTTCCAACTCAGGTATCCTTTTTTACTTTATTGTT
Source organism: Triticum dicoccoides (assembly GCF_002162155.2). NCBI lineage: Eukaryota > Viridiplantae > Streptophyta > Magnoliopsida > Poales > Poaceae > Triticum > Triticum dicoccoides. The sequence continues at coordinate 255,554,672 of NC_041387.1, forward strand.
GTTCCCACTAAATCTTTATCTGACTGGCCCGAGGTGATCTGCTTTACTGTATCCACATTTTGACACATCTTACCTTGCTTGTTCATGCTTATATAGGCAACAATATCTTTTTAGATCTGTTGACTAGCTGAGTGTGATTTGATTATCACGACTGAAATATATGTTCATCTCACAAATCCAAGAGTGATTTCCATTGGGTGTGCCACCCGGCACTGACAACCTTTCATGTAATGATGATCAGATTTTTTTGATGTAAACTCAAGCTCTGACTCATTGCATTGGGTTTCTCCACTAAATGCAGGTCCTTTGGGTTCCAAATAGTGAGTTAGAACATAATTGTTTCCTGAGAGATTCTGACTCATCGCAGAAGTTTCTGAATCATCTTAACTGGTTCCATTGTCGTGAGTATCGGATCCATACCAAATATTTGTTTGTCTCCTGTCGTGGCCATCATAAAGGGTTTGGCCTGTATGATAATATCTGCAGACTTGGTTGACGGTGGTTCTGACGGAATTTTTTTTCACGACAGGCTATCCTTGATGATTCATATAAGTGAGGACTCAGGCTTCCAAACTGTTATTCCTCATGCCGATTACTCATGCAGTAGGCATATCCATGTGGATCAATACTAACTTAGACTGTCCGGGGTATCTGCAGCACGGGGGTCGTGTACAATTTTCATACTTGACTCACTAGTCTTGCTCCTTCAGTATTGTTTTCTTGGTCTGGATCTTTGGCTGAAAGACCTGGGCCATATTGCTTCTTTGTATGACCATAGGTAGTGTCGGTGCAATTTTTCGGCAATCATAGCTTATCCTCGTTTTTCTAACAGGGTAACCCATTAAATAGCAGGTTCAACACCTCTCATGTTCTGATCGTTGGGAAATGATCATCCGAAACCCTTGCAAGAAATCGACAAATAAATCAGTAGCCACCAGAACGGTCTTTACAACTCAGATCTGGGACATTACTGAAATAACTCAACCACGGCTCAGGACGGCCGAAAAGCACCTCAGAGCATGAGACCGGGTTTATAAGAAGAAGGTGACAGCTCCCTAAAATAGCCAAAAAGCAGTTATAGGGCTACTGTCACAAAAAGAAACTCAACAACTGTACGAGACGGCCAAAAAGCAGCTCAGACTCGTGACAGTCGTTGAAGAGAGAAACAAAAATCATATCCACCCGGGATAGCTAGAAACAGCTCAGATCACAGGCGTGGTGCCGTCATTGGAGAAAAAAAGGGACAAGGGCTCATCAGTATCATTTTCCAGGTCACAAGTACTTGTATGGAGCTCGTTGATGTCGTCAATCCTCATAATCCTTTGTCACACTGTGGTGTATACTGGCTTTCTTCTCTTATCATCCTCACATGGTTATCAGATCCTCATCCAAGTGGCTTGTAAGAACTTGATGGTATGCTCATTGCATATACATGAGGATCTGATTCCAAGACAGACATGTATTCTGACTAATTCTTGATTCTGCCCAAAATATTGAATTTCTGATTCTTGGGATTCACTGCCATATGATGTCAATTCACAGTTTACTACCTTGTACCAATGTCTTACTAAGGAATATTTGTTGGCTTGTGCTCAAAACTTTCATCGGACATGTTGTTGAAGAAGACTGGGTATCGTGCTTACCACCTTAAAGACTTTGCTAGGGAAAACGAAGAAGTAAGCGTTGGTTTCACTTTATTTAGAGTTATGGATAAAAAGTTATGAATGTTTTTCTGCCAGTGACCTATCTGCAATGAAAAGATTTTCAAACAGGGGCCTGGACAGAAAAAGTGAAAGCGTAATCAGGGAAAATACGCTTTCACCTTATCCATTTGAACAGTGGCGGGACCGGCCTAGGGTTGCTGACGTGCGGGTCCCGTGGGGAGGGGCCCGTCACTTAACCACGTGGCCACTAAGGTCAACGCCCTGTGCGCCTGACGAGTGGGGCCCGCGGCCAGCTGGCAGGGCGGCTGATTCGTCTCCTTCTTCTCCTCATGCTCGCCCAACGGAGCAGAGGACGGGGCGAGCTCCGGCGAGGCTTGCCGGCGGCTCCGGCCACCGTTCGGAGCGCTCGGACCACCCGCACATAGAGGAGATCGAGGCGAACCCATCACCATAGGGCACGGACGCTGAAAAGGTTGGAGGGGAGCAGGGCATGGGCTCCGGTGGAGATGGCTTCGGGAGGAGTTGGGGCTCGCGGCTAAAGGCTACCAGAGGAGGAGGGAAAGGGCTCGGCCAGCTCTGGGACGTGGATGGGGGCCGCTGGAGGTGGAAGAAGGAGGGAAGGAGCCCGGGGCTGCTCGGATTTGAGTGGAGCCCGACGGCGACCATGGAGGCAATGGGGGCACAGAGAGATCCTGGAGCTCGAGCGAGTGGACAGGGAGGGAGCTGGGAGAGAAGTGAGGCCAGTGGTGAGCTCCAACGGCTCGGGGGAGGCCATTTATACGTGGGGCGAGGGGCATGAGCTCGGGTGCCGTCGCGGGAGTCCGGCCAAGGTGCTGCCGGCCGCAGTGGTCACGGGGAGGGTCAAGGAACACGATGAGGGGAGAGCGGACGAGATACAGAGGCACACATGGCAGAGGGGGCCGAGGGAGGAGCAGAGGAAGAGGCCAAGCGCCATTAAATCTCGATCGGCCATAGTGCGCCCGTGGGCGCGCGATGACAAGCGCTGACGGAGGGGCTGACCGAGGGGCTGACGGAGGGGGAGAGGGCTCCAGGACGATGGCGACGACGCGGGGAACACAATGGACAGGCTCGTGCTCACTGGGATGCCGAGAAGAGGAGGGGCCCGAGCAAGCAGACATTCTGGGCGCGCTCATGGCATGCCAAAACGGTGGTCACCACTAGTACTAGCATGTTCGGGAGGCAAACAACTAACGTTGTCTAGTGTTAAGTTCCTCCAGGGGAGGTACCAACTACAGTGGTAACTTGGTGAAACAGGCTCTGGTTAAAAGGTTAATGAGCTCTGAAGTTTACTGCAGTAAACTTTATCAGCTCAACGTGATCAACAGGGAGCCGCTATGTGTCAAGTTTTATGTCTGGGGTGTTTAGGCTAGGAAGGACTATAGTCCTAGAGAGTTTGAGAAGAAATGGACCAATATTTACTGGAGTGGCTTCACAACTGACCAAAATGGTCCAGAAACTAGATCATGATGGTGCACTCACATGGAGTTATGGAATGGGATGCAACTTGGCAAATCCTCATGATATGGACATATAAAGATGCTGTAAAAAGATCAGGCCAAATGGACAAACCAAAATAGCACTTGCTTCACAAACATCATTTCTATCCAGAAAGTTGGAATAATATTGGTGGTCAAATGGATCAATGAAATGATGCTGAAAGTGCAACTATCCCTAGGTGGTTTTGGTAATTCCTAACAACATATAGCTCATTGAGCTAACATCATTCCAAGATGAATATTTCAGGAAAAGCTCAATGAATGACATGGCATGGATGATAAAAGTGGATCCTCAAAGTGAGTCTATAGGAAAAGCCAATACAATCAAGGAGGGATGAGGTGTTGCTTAATGAGTTTCTTGCTCTACAGTGCTTAGTGATATGCTCCAAAACCCTCAACTACTTTCTCATATCCACATATGACCTAAATCAAAAGTCAAACTCGGCCCCACGGATGTCATATCCACTGCCACAAACCCTAGGCAAATCGGTCTCACCGATAGGGATCTCGGTCTCACTGAGATGGGGTTCTAATCTCTCTGTTTCCCTTCGTAACGTTTCGGTACCACCAAAATGAGCGATCGGTCCCGCTGAGATTGCAATGTAAACTCCCTGTTTCCTTTTCGTAACATTTCGGTCTCACCGAAATGAGCGAATCGGTCCCACCAAGTTTACCTAACCAACTCTCTGGTTAGCTTATTACCAAAATCGGTCTCAACGAGTTTGTGTAATCGGTGTCACCGAGATTACGTTATGCCCTAACCCTAATCACATCGGTCCTACCGAGTTGCATGTCGGTCCCACCGAAAATCCTAACGGTCACTAGATTTGCTGAATCGGTCTGACCGAGTTTACCAATTCGGTCCCACCGAGTTTGGCAAGTTATGTGTAACGGTTAGATTTTGTGTGGAGTCTATATATACCCCTCCACCTCCTCTTCATTCGTGGAGAGAGCCATCAGAACAAACCAACACTTCCAACTTGCTGTTTTTGAGAAGGAACCACCTACTCATGTGTTGAGGCCAAGATATTCCATTCCTACCATATGAATCTTGATCTCTAGCCTTCCCCAAGTTTCTTTCCACTCAAACCTTCTTTCCACCAAATCCAAATCCTGTGAGAGAGAGTTGAGTGTTGGGGAGATTATCATTTGAAGCACAAGAGCAATGAGTTCATCATCAACACACCATTTGTTACTTCTTGGAGAGTGGTGTCTCCTAGATTGGCTAGGTGTCACTTGGGAGCCTCTGACAAGATTGTGGAGTTGAACCAAGGAGTTTGTAAGGGCAAGGAGATCGCCTGCTTCGTGAAGATCTACCGCTAGTGAGGGAAGTCCTTGGTGGGCGACGGCCATGGTGGGATAGACAAGGTTGCTTCTTCGTGGACCCTTCGTGAGTGGAGCCCTCCGTGGACTCACGCGACCGTTACCCTTCGTGGGTTGAAGTCTCCATCAACGTGGATGTACGATAGCACCACCTATCGGAACCACGGCTCAGAAATCACCGTGTCTCCAAATTGCGTTTGAATCCTCCAAACCCTTCCCTTTACATTCTTGCAAGTTGCATGCTTTACTTTCTGCTGCTCATATACTCTTTGCATGCTTGCTTGAATTGTGTTAAGATTGCTTGACTTGTGCTAAGATAGCTAAAAACTGCCAAAAATTGGGAAAAGGACAAGTTTTTATTTGGTCAAGTAGTCTAATCACCCCCCTCTAGACATATTTCGATCCTACAAGTGGTATCAGAGCTTTGTTCTCCATTTTCTTTGATTTCCATAGCTTTTGGTGGTCATAGCCTTGGTTTCACAACCTAGAAGAGTATGGCGTCTAGCGAGGGAAATTATCACCGTAGAGGTCCTTACTTTGATGGTACTAATTTTGCTAGTTGGAATCATAAGATGAAAATGCATATTCTTGGACATAACCCCGCCGTTTGGTCTATTGTGCGTATTGGCATGCAAGGTTAATTCTTTGATGGGAGAGAACCAAACCGTGAAGCTAGTGCGGAAGAGTTGAAGATGCTGCAATACAACGCTCAAGCTTGTGATATCCTCTTCAATGGATTGTGCCCCAAAGAATTCAACAAAATCGGCCGTCTTGAGAATGCAAAGGAAATTTGGGACACTTTGATTGATATGCATGAAGGTATTGACTCCGTCAAGGAATCCAAGTTGGATGTGCTCCAAAGTCAACTTGACAAGTTCAAAATGAAGGATGGTGAAGGTGTCGCTGAAATGTATTCTAGGCTTGCTCTTATAAAAAATGAGATTGCGGGCTTAGGAAATGAAGAGATGACCGACAAATTCATCATCAAGAAGATCCTAAGAGCTTTGGACGGAAAATATGATACCATGTGCACATTGATCCAAATGATGCCAAATTACAAAGATCTCAAGCCAACGGAAGTCATTGGAAGAATTGTTTCTCATGAGATGTCACTCAAGGATAAGGAGGAACTTCACAACAAGTCAAGTGGTGCTTACAAAGCCTCATGTGAAGCCCCCACATCATCAAGTGAGAAACAAACCTTCAATGAAGAATTGAGCTTAATGGTGAAGAACTTAAACAAGTTCTACAAGAGTAGAAGCAAAGAAAGAAGTTCCAAGTCAAGGTCCTCCAATGAAAAAAGATCTTCTAGTCGAGAGCGCAATTGCTACAATTGTGGGAGACCCGGACACCATTCCAATGAGTGTATGGAACCCCACAAAAGAAGAGAAGAATCACCCAAGAGGAGAAGTAGAAGATAAGAATCAACACCAAGAGAGAGGAGGAGTAGAGATGATCGTTATGAACAAAGAACATTCCGGAGAAGAAAGGATTCGGAAAGGAAGGACAAGTCATCAAGGAGCTACACAAAACGAAGACATCAAGCTCATGTTCGTGAATGGGTATCCGGCTCCGACTCCGACAATCACTCCGAGAGAAGCTATCACTCTGACTCCAAATATACTCAAGATGAAGGTGTTGCCGGTCTAGCACTTGTGTCAACCAACTCCTACGACATATTTGATTCACCAAATGAAGGACTTGGAAGATGCTTCATGGCTAAAGGCCCAAAGAGAAAGGTGTTTACAAAAGCCTTGCCGGGAGTAAGCAATTTGAGGAAATTGTATGCAAGCATGGAAGGCACCGGAAGAACCAAGGTGTTGGTTTTGAACGAAAGTTCAATGCCAATGGAGTTGAGTGGGAAGAAGATCAATACCCCAAGATGAAGTTTGTTCCTCAATAAGAGAAGTATGATACTACTTCCTTCAAAGGGACACAAGCTCAAGATGATCTTCCACCACAAGACCACAAGCAAAAAGGCAAGGAAAAGCTTCAAGAGGAAATTGATGCATTTGAAGAAACTCCTAAGGCCTTGGTCAAGTGGGTTCCCAAGACTACGTCAAGTTTTACTTCATCAAGTACGACTACAACTCCAAGGATGCCCATCAGGATGATGTGGATCCCGAAGAAGAAGAACTAGGGAGTTCTTGAGGGTGACTCCGGCAACATATTTCACTCATACCATTTTGGCAACAGCAAGTGCAATCAACTTCCACATCTTGCACTAGTTTAAGGAGTCACAAACCCTCTTGTTGGTAAGACAAGGGACAAGGAAACCTAATGCTTTCATAGACATTATCTTGTGTGAGCATCACTCTATGTCTATGGATATCCTTGTTTGTTCCTTGTGGGACTAACGCGTGTAGGTATTGAAAGTGCAACTCACTACAAGGGATTGCTCCAAATGATCTACATCAACATTGAGCATCCACATCTTCAAAACCTACATGAAGTCATCATCAACAAAACCCAAGGTTAGTTCATCCCTCTAAGGGGGGGATCTCACATCTGGGGGGAGCTTAACTCTAAGAATTGAGTCAAAGCAACTCTAATGGTGTGAACACATCAATGCATTATGTAAAAGTGGTAACCCCACTTGATCTTAAACGATGAGTATGACCTATGATCAAATGTTCTCATTTGACTCCTAAGTCAATATACTCATATATAGATGACCTAGTCATCGCCAATTGTTTGATAGATGCTAGAATTGTCTGTGCATGCTTTGTCACATATTTCATTTGCCATTTTATTGTGTGAGCATGTTGGTTGCATATTTTACTCATTCGAGGACATCCACTTGTTGTTTTGATTGATTGGTTTCATTTTCTTTTTCCAAGTGGATGGACAAGAATGCCCAAGAACCTTCTCTAGCTATCTATGCTTTTCTCGTCTCAAACTATATTCATGCTACATCACAAAATTTGATCGTTAGATTCGAACCACTCTGTGTGAGGAGCACTCGGAGTCCCCGATTCATCATAGACATAAACTTCCAAAACTTCTTTGTGCATTTCGGTATGACCGATTCCTCCATTTTGGTCATGCTAAGATCACTAAGTCGATCTAGGTTTTCAATCTCGGTGCAACTGATTTCAACTTTTTGGTCACACCGAGTTGCTGTAACTGTATACAGTTATGCATCTTGGTGCCACCGAGTTGTTCCACTCGGTCACATCGACAGGATCGGGCTATATATACTCACGGGCAAAAATTTGGAAACTTTCTCCAAACCCCTTCGCCCGCGCATAGCTCGCTCTACCTCTAGGGTCTCCGGATCATCCTCCTTGTCGCCAGCCGCCTCCAGCCGCTGGTCTCCGTCGCCGTCAACGGAATTCATCCCCACCGTTGCCGCTAGCGAGTTCATCGCCAAGCTAGGCTATGGACTCGATCACAGTGCTATCCCCATATGATTCCTAGCACATTATGTTCATCATGATTCTTGCCACGATTGAAACTATTCTATCCAGTCAAAACAATCCATAGTTTAGTAGTGAATTGAAAATTTAGGGTTAGGTTTCCGCCGAAACCATCTCGGACCCACCGAGTTGCAGAACTCGGTTCCACTGATTCGGCTAAGGCCATTGCACAAGTGATTCTCGGTCTGACCGAGAATTGCAAATCAGTGTGACCGAGTTCACGACTTTGTGAAACCCTAGCAGTCTCGGTGCCACCGAACTGTGACTCGGTCTGACTGAGTTCACTAGTTTAGGTTCCAAAAGTTGCTTTGGTATCACCGAGTTTGCAAATCGGCTGATCCGAAATGCTTTCTGTGGAAAACTAAAACTAAGTTTTTGAATCATTCTTTTGCAAAGACCTCTGTATTTTGTGATGCTCATCCACTATATCTCATCTACATCTATTCACAGGGTCAGCAGTCAGTGTTTGCAACATGTCTGATCAAAGTGACAGCCAGAACAGGGAAGAGGAGCAGATTCAGATGAGTGAGGGCACTGGTCCTTCTAGTACCTCTGATGAGGGTAGCAGGAGCACCCCAAGCAACTTACCCAAAGCTGCCACCAGGACCAGAAAGAAGAAAACCTCAGAATCTGAGGATGAAGACTATGTGGCAGTAGAGGATGAGGCCACTTCCAAGAAGAAAGTGCTCAAAAAGGAGTATGGCACAACTGCTGCCATTAAGCCTGGTATGAAGATCAAAGTGCCTGCAAAGAGAACTCCCATGTCTAAAGCCAGAGCCACTGCTCAATTGGAATCTCAACCCAAAGAGGCTGCTGCAGAAGGGAAGAAAAGGAAGGAAAGGGTCAACAAGACCATGGATAGAGTTGTTGGAAAGCCTTCCATGATGGAAGAGGAAGAGTAAGAAGAGGTTGATGCACCAGCACCCAAGGCTCAGAAGCTTATGGGTGATGCTATTAGGTCAGGGGATGCATGATCAAAGCCCAAAGAAGCACCCAAAGTTGCCTCCAAACCAAAGACTGCACCAAAGTGGAATACCAGAAACATATCTGCTGCTGAGAATAACAAGGCCCCAGTGCCTGAAACTGCTGCTGAAGAAGAAGAACATGAAGAGCATGTCCTGAGAAAGTTGAAGCATAAGATTCCAGACCACAATGATGCTCCTCTTCTGGCCGAGAACATGAAGGATGCAGGACTCAGACAGTGGAGGTTGTCTGATCCCTGTGCTATCAGGAGAAGGACTGTTGTTGACTACAGGTTCCATACTAAGGAACATCGGGATTTCTATGAGGCAGTGCTGTTGGACAAGAAGCCTATAGTTTGTGACATGAGGTGGGTGGACTGGACCTACATGAACGAGAATGAGGAACACTATCCTGGTGCGTATGATAGTTTCAGTGCTTGTGGAGCTGCAGACTTTTTTGGGCAGAAGCTCACGAAGTGGAATGATGAGCTCATTATGCAATTCTACTCCACAACACACTTCTATCCAGATGGCAGGATAGTGTGGATGTCTGAAGGTACAAGGTGCCAATCAACTATTGAGGAATGGGCAAATCTGATCAATGCACCTAAGGAGAAGGAAGATGAATTAGATGTCTATGCCAAGAAGAAGATGGATCACAACACTATGGCACATATGTCCAAGGAGATCCCAGATGCTGCAGTTGAGACACATATGTCATGTTCGATCTTCGGGTCGCCGTACTTGTCGAAGTCTTGCTCATTGGCTACGCCATCCATTCCGATGATCTTCCTTTTGCCTGTCCTCACGACAACACGACTGGGCTTTGGCGGGTCGGTAATGAAGAAGCATTGGTCCACTTGGGAAGCCAGTGCCCATGGCTCATTTTTCGCGGTGATGTTTGCGCCTGCGGTCTTGGATTTGGCTTCGGGTATAACCATGGTGGTGAAATATCGGTCTTCTTTTAGGACGCTCTTGACCCATCTGACACGGAACATCGGCACCTTCTCTCCAGCATAGCTCAGCTCCCAGACCTCCTTGATCCTTCCGTAGTATCTGTCCTTGTCCTTACCGCTGTAGGATTCCATCGTTACCCCGGAGTTCTGATAACCATCGCTCTTCATGTCCTTGTCCTCGGTGTAGAATGTGTAGCCGTTGATATCGTACGCCTCATAGGTCATCAGGTTGTGCTCGGCGCCCTGTGACAAGGCGAATAAGAGTTGTTCTTCCGCGGAAGAATCTTCATGTAAAGGGTACGACAGAAGCTTCTGCTTGAACCAACGCGTGAAACATGAGTTGTGCTCTTTGAGTATATCTCCGTCCGTCCTCTGTTGGTCTCGGTCATTGTACGTCTTCTCAATAAAGGTTTTGTGCTCTACCACCCAAGGATCGACCACGTCTATGTGTTGTAGGCGACTAGGTTTGCTCTTTCAAAGTCGGCGAGTCGACCCTCGAAGTCGACATGCATTTCATGGTGACCCTCACGGTGACCCCATCCAGCGAGCCTGCCGAGATGCCTGTTGACGGGCAGACCAACGGGGTTCTCGATGCCTAGATAATTCGTGCAATAGGAGATGCACTCTTCGGTCAAAAAGCTCCTGGCTATACTTCCCTCTGGACGTGACATGTTCCGAACGTATCCTTTGATAACACCATTCATCCTTTTGAATGGCATCATGCTGTGCAGGAACATCGGCCCGAGTTGGATGATATCCTCCATGATAAGGACCAGCAGATGCACCATAACGTCAAAGAATGCGGGCGGGAAGTACATCTCAAGCTCGCATAGTATCACCACGATCTCTTCCTGTAGCCTTCTGAGTTGTCTCACGCCAATCGACTTCCGAGAGATGACGTCAAAAAAGTTGCATAGGAAAAATAGTGTTTCACGGACGTGCGCGTCCATGATCCCACGGATTGCAACTGGAAGTATCTGTGTCATCAGCACGTGACAGTCGTGAGACTTCATCCCGCTGAACTTCTGCTTCACTGGGTCTAGGTATCTGCTTATCTTCCCCGCGTAACCGTAAGGAAGTTTTACTCCTAGGAGGCAGGTGAAAAACTGCTCGATCTCCTCCTGACTTAGAGTGAAGCACGCGGGAGGGTAGTCATTTCCGGTCTTCTTGGCCTTTTTGCCTTTGCGACGACTTTCTGTGTCCTGCTTCGCCTCATCATCATCATCATCATCATCATCATCATCATCATCATCATCATCATCATCATTAGCGTGAAGCTCCTGCCTGATGCCCATTGATTTCAAGTCTGCCCTTGCTTTCGGGCCATCTTTGGTCCTCTCTGGCATGTTGAGTAGGGTACCAAGCAGACTCTCGCACACGTTCTTCGTGATATGCATGACATCAAGGCTGTGAGGCACACGGTGGATCTTCCAGTACGGCAAGTCCCAGAAAACATACCTCGTTTTCCATACCTTCAGCAGTGGCTCTGGCGCCTTTCGCTTCTTTCCCGTCTCTGGCGCCTTTTGCTTCTTTCCCGGCAATGGGCAGTCTTTCCAATTTTTCAACAGCTCGTCTATTTCCTCGCCGCTCCTCGTACACGGGCGTTTTCGGGGTTCGGTTTCACCATCGAACAGATCCTTCGATGTCCCATGAACACGGTTTTCGAAGACCCGGGATCTCTATCTAGCTGGCGATACGTTGTGTCATCCATGCACCTTACGCATCCAGAAAATCCATGGACTACCTGCCCCGCGAGATATCCTTAACCAAGATAGTCGTGCACTGTCATGAGCAGTGCGGCTCTCATAGGGAAATATTCTTTCTCTGCGGCGTCCCACGTATTGGACGGCATTTTCCACAACGTGTCTAGCTCCTCCTTCAGCAGCCCCAGATACAGATTGATGTCGTTCCCTGGTTGTTTCGGCCCTTCAATTAGCATACTCATGTGAATGTACTTCCTCTTCATGCACAACCAGGGGGGAAGGTTGTACATCCACACAAACACAGGCTAGGTGCTATGTGTGCTTCTCTGGCTGCCAAACGGATTGACTCCATCGGTGCTCGCGCCCAGCACGATGTTCCTTGGATCCTTCCCAAATTCTGGGTATTCGAAGTTCAACGCTTGCCACTGGCTCGCATCCTTAGGGTGACTCAGCATCTTGTCTTTTTTATTTATCTCCGGATCATTTCCGTCATCTTCCCGCTTCTTCTCCTTCCTATCCGCGTGCCAACGCAGGAGCTTTGCTACCTTAGGGTTTGCGAAATACTGCTGCAGACGAGGAGTGATCGGAAAGTACCACACCGATTTTCAAGGAGCTTTCTTCCTCTTCTTGTATCGAGTGACGCCGCACACCGGACATATGGTAGACTCCGCGTGCTCGTCCCGATAAATGATGCAATTGTTCATGCACACATGGTATTTCAGGTGCGGTAAATCCAAAGGACACACGATTTTCTTCGCCTCCTCAAAACTGGTCGGGCACTTGTTCCCCTTGGGAAGACGTTCGTGCAAGAATGACATGTTCTCGTCGAAGCATGCGTCGGTCATTTTGTGTTCTACCTTCATCTCCAGAGCCATGAGCATTACTTTCAGGCGGGTATCCTCGGGCTTGAATCCTTCATACAATGGAGTAACCGCGTCTATCTCCAGTTGATCCAGCTTGGATTTCTCTCGGGCGGCAGCTCTTGCGTTATCCGTCTGCTTGCGAAGCAGCTCTTGAATATGAGGGTCCTGCGCCCAGCCTCCATCGTAGTCTGCTCGAGCATCTTCACCTTCATGATCATGCCCTTCGTCTTGATCTTCCTCATCATCATGTACGACATCTTCTACATGATAATTGTGTACATCATCATTGTCGTGATCATGTCCTGGAGATTCTTCATCTTCTCGCCCGCCCTCGCTGCGGTGGTTGTCTTGTTGCCCTTCCTCATTTCTTGCCTGGCCCCCATGGACGACTTCATAGTCATCTTCATCACCTTGCCACCGATAGCCATCCATGAAACCACGCACGAGCAGGTGGTCCCGCACCTGCCCGGAATCCGGTTCCGCAATAAGGCTCTTCAGCTTGCATCTTCGACACGGACATCTCATCTCCGTCTCGTTCTTTTAAAGCATCTCGGCCTTCGCAGAGCTCAAAAACCTATTCACGATGCCTTCGGTCATCGTGCGGACCATGGTCGCCTGCGGGGTAGAGCAAAACGATATTTTAGAACCAAGAAAAAATTTGGCATTACCTTCCCTAAAAATAGGACAAAAAAGAATGCATAGTGCCAAAATTCTCGCCGAAACGGAAATGAATCAACATTCCGGCAAAATATTGGCAACTATCGCATTTCAAATACCGGTACCTGCAAACACAAACATATATGCAACACCACAAACACAAGCAACACCACAAACATACATAGATCTAGCTAGGCCACAAAAAGTGCATGTGCACGTTGTTGGAGCGAGCTAGGGAGAAAAAAAGTAGATCTACATCATGAAGATAGCTTTCCCCTTACTTACCTATCAAAAAAAGGTAATTTCACCACTTAATTTTGATGAATCTATGGTGGAAATGAGGTGAGGAGGAGGAGGCAGCCGAGACAAGCTTGGAGGAGGAGGTGGAGAGAATGAAGTGGGGAAAGTGAGTGGGTAGGTGGGCAGTCCAAAATATCTTGTTGGTCCCAGGTTACTAATGGCGCACCTGCTGGTGGTGCGCCATTAGTACTTTTTGCAAAAAAGTCAAAAAAACATATGTACACTAATGGCGCACTGTGGAAAAGTGCGCCATTAGTAGTTTAAACTAGTAATGGCGCAGTTTGGCATAGTGCGCCATTAGTAGGTTTGCAAAAAAGTAAAAAAAATAATATATACTAATGGCGCACTGTCTTGGTCGTGCGCCATTACTAGTTCTAACTAGTAATGGCGCACTTTGTCACCCTACGCCATTAGTTTGTATGGAAAAATGCAAAAACAAATCAATAGTAGTAGCGCACCGTGAGCAAGGTGCGCCATTAGTGTCTTCCACACTAATGGCGCACGACCAACCGGTGCGCCATTAGTATATAGTAGTGGCGCACTATTTACCTGGTGCACCATTAGAATCAGTCCTATCTATAGCCCTTTTCCTAGTAGTGTCAAGGGGAGCCCTCGTGCTCGACGCGCCTAGGAGGTGGACGAGAGGTTGCCGCTCACCCTCAAGTACCTGCCAGAGCCAGAGGCAGCAAAGGAGGAGGGCAGGTCGTCAAACACCACCTTCTCGGCAGCGGCTTTGTCGGCTTCCCCGACAGACTCCTTGTCGGGCTCCTCGGGAGGCCCCTTGGCGGCATCCTCAGTAGCGTCCTTGGCACTCTCCTCGGCAGTGATCTTCTCGTCCTATGTTGCGGCATCCTCGGCGACGTCCTTGGTGAAGGTGTTGACTTCCTCTGGGTCCATCGAGGAGAAATCTGAAATGCCAAGAAAGGGGCAGGACGGAGCCAAGATAAAAGCCAGTAAAAAAAGAGAGAAAGAAAGAACGCGAGCGGAAATGAAGGACGAGTGGCTAACCCGTGCCGGGCCGAGAGGCAGACGTCCCTTCTCCGCCAAGGTTTGGCGTTGAGGCGAAGCCGCCGGTGCCTGTGTTATCCTCCTCCACCTCCGTGTGCATGGCCTCGGCACTTGGTGCCCTTGCCGGGGTCGCCCCTCAAGGCGGCGTGGTCGAAGGGGGAGGCACGTCGGGAGAAGCCCTCTGCAGCTCCCCTTGATGCCTCTCCCCTCCTACATCCACGGCAGGGTCAGTACCAAAGCATCGTGCATTGCGCATGTTGACAAAGGATGGGTGATGGACTCACTCTAGGGGCTGGGCTGGGGGCTGCTGTCCGGGCTGCTCAACAGCACCAGTGGCGTGCTGGAGGTGCCTGCCTGGGGCTGGCCACTCGTCGAAATTATGGCCCTCTTCACCCTCTGGGCTAGCGTCTCCACGTCCCTGCAAGATAAGGATAATTCAGAATGGGCGGCACCATTGGAGGAAAAAAAAGAGGGCAGGGAGTAAGCAGAGCTTACTCTTCCTCCTCCTCCTCCTCCTCTGCTATTTTCCTCTTCCTCTCCGGGCTGAGGGGCCCAAAGTCGAACGCAATCCCCGCGCCAATTGTCGGTGTACGAAAGTAGGGGTTCTCCTTTTGACCCCTTTACTTGTGCACTGGCAGCCAGAGCCTCCCACCACTGCCACTCATAGGCACGGCAGGAAGGGGAAGCCGGAGGAAAGCCGAGGCCACAAGGAGAACGAAGCGACAACAAGGACCAAGACCAAAAAGATCAGATAGGTGTAGTAGGTCCCCCTGGCAAGGACCCTTGCCGGGGCGGCCTCAACAACCCCGACAAGACCCTTGCCGGGGCAGCTCGCCCGCAGCAACCAAAGTGAGCCACCCTTAAGCCTACCAACACTCGACAGACATGTTGGGGCAAGGCTCGGGAGGCACCTCTGTGGTGGCATGCAGATCTTTGTGAAGACGAGGAAGAGACAAGACCAAATGAGAATAAGAAGGCAACCATCCTCACCGAAGAAACCCATGAGACCCCCAGCAAGGTCCCTTGCCGGGGGAACCAGCGCGCCACGAGAAGACCCTCGCCTGGCTACCCGGCAAGACCCTTGCCGGGCCACCCGACGAGGCCCTCGCCAAGCGCACCAGCAGGGCCACCGCCAGGCCTGCGCCAACCAAGTCTTCACCGCCGTTTGCATGCAGCTGCCAACTCAACCAGCTGGGCAGGCACCTGTGTGGCAGCATGCGATCCTTCGTGGAGTCTCCACCACCGCGCCACCTCAGCTGCCTGCCTGCCTGCATAGCACCACATGCATCACTAGCCAGGGCGCGTGTCGAAGCGAGGGGAGGCGGCGACGGAGGGACGGGCCTCGCCCCCATCCCCGATAAAGTGGAGGGACACCTAAGCTTTGCATTTAATGCCCCTTGTCCTGTAATACGGGCGATAAGCTCGTCCTACTGTATCACTTTCCACCTCCTGTGTGCCACTGTGGCAGCCCCTTTCGCCTATAAAAGGAGGCCCATGGCACACAAAGAAGGGATTCGGCTTTTTGAACCCCGGAGCACCCCGAGCTAGTTAGTGATCTCAAAAACACTAATACATCCACCAAAGCAGGATCGTAGGGTCTTACGCATCTTTGCGGCCCGAACCTGGGTAATCCCCCTTGTGTCACCTGTTAGTCCCGCTCTTCTCACGATCCCCGCGCCCCACAACCATAGAAGGGATTCCAGTGATCCCATAGGTGTCGTTTCCCACCGACATCTTTGGCACGCCAGGTAGGGGGCAGCACTATTGTGAGTATATGGTCCTGCACTAGGCCCAGTTGTTCTTCATCGCCATGGCTCCTAAGAAGAAGGCGAACATGGCGATCGGTTTGTTCGGAACCAGGTTGGTACCGGCGCGGACCGGCAGCGGGCCGGTCGCGGAGAGGACCCGTGGTGCGGCCCGCGAACATCCACGTCGCCCTGATAGTCCAGGCTCGGAGAGCAGCGTCGTTCGCGCGCCAGGCGATGAGCCACCAGTCGCAGGCTCCAGAGATATAGTCGGGCCCCCCGCTGGTGGCGCGGGGCCCTCCAGGGATGCCGCCGTCCCACCAGGTGGCATCACGGAGGTCTCCAAGACACCAACACCGGCGCCCACGGCCCGCTCCTCTCAGGTTGTGCACGACGAGCGGCGTCACCTTGCCGGTGACCCTGCGTGCCGCCCTGGGAAGAGTCCCGTGCGTCCATCACATGAAGAAGAGGGCCAGCATGCGCGCCGAGGTGCTGACAGAGGTGGCGAACAGCCGCGGAGCCGCGACGCAGCTCCTTCTAATGTGGTTAGGAGTCGAGGCGCATCACGGTCCACCCAGCTGTCGCTGCCACCCACGCCGACGGAAGCCCTGGCGCACGCGTAGCTGCTCCTCGATTTTCCTCCCGCCGTGGAGAAGCTCGACGAATGGAGGGCCACCATCCGGAGCCTCATCAGCATCACCAACAACGACGGGCCGCGGCCGGTGGAACCCATTGGCCGTCGCTCCGCAGGGCTGCCACATGCAAGCGGAGGCCACGCCGGAGGCGACGCGGCCATGGTGTACTCCCCTCCTCCATCCCGACCGTACCAGGTGTGAGCCCGTCGTGGCGACACTCATGATGATATCTCCATCGCATCGTCCGACCCGCGAACCAACCGCGATCAGCGCCAAGTCCTTCGGGAGCGGGCTCATGAGGATGCTCGAACTACGATCGAGCGCCAACGTGACGCGCGCCACCAGTCGGACAGGCGGGCAGAGCCTGCTATGGACCACCCGGCGCCGGGAGGCTACGGTGGCCTACCTTACGAGGTGGGTTGTCCGGCCTTCACCCGTGAGCTGCAGCAGTTCCAGTGGCCCTCCCACCGTACGTTCAAACCCGATGTTGGCGAGAAGTACAATGGCAAGACCCACTCGTCAGAGTTCCTCAGCATCTACACCATCGCGATGCAAGCTGTTGGCGCCCGCGATGATAAGGTGCTTGCCCACTACTTCCCGTTGGCACTCAAGCCTAATGTTATGTCATGGTTGATGCACTTGCCGGTGGACTCCATCTCTTCTTGGGCGGATCTGTGCCATGAGTTTGTTGGCGCCTTTACCGGAGGTCACCAAGCGCATGACCAGGTGAGTGATTTGCAAATCATCCCCCAGAAGGAAGGAGAAAACCTGCGCAAGTACATCCAAAGATTCAGCTGGGTGCAGTACAACATCCCCGATGTTCATCCCACCGCCATGATCAGTGCGTTCCATCAGAACATGCGCAATCGCAAGATGCGTGAAGAACTAGCGATGAACAAGGTTAAGGATGTGGCCAAGCTCTATTTTCTGGCCGATCGGTGCGCTCGTGCCGAGGAGGGAAGAAAGTACCCCGACGAAGATGCCGGTGCGGAAACCAACTCCACTAGCGATACTGCCACCCCAGCAAAGAAGGGCCAACGCCGTAATAGGAAGCGGAAGGGCAAGGCCGTGCTTGCCGTTGAGGGATCCGATGACACCGGTGCCACCAAGAATACCAAGGCGATCGACCCTGGCAAGGAGGTTGCCGGGTGTGACGCTTGCCGGGCCTTGGCGGCTGCCAACAAGCCAGGAGGCTCCGACAAGCAGTACTGCAAGATCCACCGCACCAAGGGCCATGATCTCCAAAACTGTCGGCAGGTAGAGCTGCTCGCCGAGAAGCAGAAAGCCGAGTATGAGCGGCGGGACAAGGAAAAAGGCCCAGATGGTGCCGAAGGATCCGGCAAGAAACATGGCGGCCAAGGAGGCCTCCGCGGCAAGGATAATCAGCAAGAGAGGCCCGCCCGGGGCTGCGACAAGAAGCAAGAAGACGATGATCATGACGAGGACAACGAGTCCGGCGACCACGAGTTTCAGAAAGCCACAGAGGCCATGTGCATCGATGGTGGCGCCTCGCTGCATACATCTCACCGCCAACTCAAGAAGTGGGCGCGAGATGTCACATCGGTGGAACCATCGCATGACGCACGGAAGCCACTGAAATGGTCCGGCACGCCCATCATCTTTGACGCCGAGGACCACCCTGACCACACCACTGTGGTCGGGTGCTTGCCGTTGTTGGTTTCGCCAACAATCCGCAACCTCAGGGTGACAAAGATGTTGGTTGACGGTGGTGCTGACCTGAACTTGACCCCCACCACGTCGTGGTCAGAAGGCTGCAGATTCCTGATGAAGACCTCGACGAGACGGGTACGTTCCAAGGGGTCAACCCGGGGAGGAGTCAGCCAAAGGAAAGATCATGCTGCCTGTGACATTCGGAGGCGAGCTGATCCATAGGATGGAGAGGATTGTTTTCGATGTAGCCGAGATCCCCTTTCCCTACAAGGGGATCCTCGGCCACCCGGCGCTAGCCAAGTTCATGGCAGCTTCCCACTACGCCTACAACATGTTGTAGATGCCCGGGCCGATGAACATCATCGCCGTCCCCTCTGACAAGAAAGATGCGCTGATCTGCGCCAACCAACTCTACCGAGAAGCAGTTGCAGCAGCTGCCGCTAAGGCACCTGCTCCTACCGATGGAGCCACGGAGCAGAAGAAGACCGGCGACACCCCTCGCACCCACTCCGGCAAGCGCACCTCTTCGGGGTGTTGTGCTTCTGTTGAGAACGTGCCAGAGAGCTCCGCCAGCAAGAGCAAGAAGCCCAGGGCTACACCGCCAGAGACAAAGAAGGTGCCCGTCAAGGAGGACGGTACGGGAGGAGCTTTTACCATAAGCTCCACCCTCGATGGCAAGTAGGAAAGCAAGCTCGTCACCTTCTTGCGGGAGAATGTCGATGTGTTTGCATGGCAAGCCTCCGACATCCCCGGCGTTCCCAGGGAGGTGATTGAGCACCACCTTGTTGTCTGTCCTCATGCGCGGCCCGTCAAGAAGAAAGTCAGGAAGCAAGCTCTGGAAAGGAAAGAGTTCATCACAGAGGAAATTAGAAAGCTAGAGGCGGCAGGCTTGGTGAGGGGAGTACTCCATTCGACGTGGTTAGCCAATCCGGTAGTGGTGCGCAAGGCAAGCGAGAAATGGAGGCTGTGTAATGACTACATAGACATCAATAAGGACCCTTTCCCAGTACCGCGCATTGACCAGATTGTTGACTCCACGGCTGGGTGTGATCTTTTATCGTTCCTTGACGCCTACTCGGGATACCACCAGATCTTCATGCCAAAGGAAGACGAAGAAAAGACAGCATTCATCACCCCATGTGGTACGTATTGCTTTTTACGAATGCTTTTCGGGTTGAACAGTGCTGGCTCAACCTTTGCAAGGGCGGTCCAAATTGGTTTTGAGCCCCAGTTACATACAAATATGGAAGCTTATATGGATGACATAGTGGTCAAAACCAAGGACAAGGCGACCCTTGTACAAGATTTGGAAGAAACGTTCGGGAACCTGTGCAAGATCAACCTCAAGTTGAACCCTGAGAAGTGTGTCTTCGGCATCCTGTCCGGCAAGCTTCTCGGGTTCTTTGTGTCCCAGCGCATGATTGAAGCAAACCCCGATAAGATAAAGGCCATCAAGAAGATTGAGGCACCCAAACAGATCAAGGACGTGCGTCGGCTCACTGGCTCTATGTTACTGCCATGAGTCGGTGCATCTCCAAATCCGCAGAGTGTGCCCTTCATTTTTTCAAGATCTTGAAGAAAGCATGGCCGGTGGAGTGGACCCCAGAAGCCGAGCCAGCGCTGCAGGATTTGAAGAGATACCTCTCCTCTACCCCAATGCTGGTTGCGCCCAAACCACAAGAACCATTGCTGATCTATCTAGCGGCAACGAATCAGGTGGTTAGCGCCGCGCTAGTGGCGCAGAGGGAGGCCGACGAAAAGGCAGCAACCGCGGCAGAGCCAACAGATGGCAAGCCAAAACCCTCTCCGGCAGGGCTCGATCCCGGCAAGATCGAGTCCCAGGCAGGGGCCGACGGCAGCATGATAGGATCCACGCAACCAGGTGGAGAGGCGCAGAAGAAGAAGATGGTGCAGCACCCAGTGTACTTTGTCAACTCTCTCTTGCAGGGGGCTAGGTCGAGGTACTTAGGTGTGCAAAAGTTGCTCTTCGGCCTCCTTATGGCCTCAAGGAAGCTGCGCCACTACTTCCAAGTGCATGAGTTCACGGTGGTCACCCGCCTCCCATTGCAACGGATACTACACAACCCAGATGCAACGGGGAGGATTGTGGAACGGGCCCTGGAGCTGTCAAGTTTTGATTTGAGGTTTGAAAGCACCTCGACGATTCAGAGCAGAGTCTTGGCGGAGTTTGTTGCAGAATGGACCTCGACGCGTGATGAAGAGGTATAGGAGACCACCCTCCCCGGCAAGGAAACGAGCTTCAACTGGATCATGTACTTCGATGGTGCCTTCTCATTTCAAAGCGCTGATGCTGGTGTGCTGCTTGTCGCACCCAACGGAGAGCACCTCAAGTATGTCGTCCAGATGCATTTTCCCCGGGAGATGTCGACCAACAACACCGTCGAGTACGAGGGTTTGATTGCCGGTGTCAGGATCGCGTTAGACCTCGAAGTTAAGAAGCTCATCGTTAGGGGCGACTCACAGCTCGTTGTCAGGCAGGTCAATAAAGATTATCAAATCCCATTGATGGAAGCTTACGTAGATGAGGTGAGGAAACTGGAGGAGCACTTTGACGGGATACAAGCGGAGCATGTCCCTCGGGCGGAGAACGACATCGCCGACTACCTGTCAAAGCACGCTGCCCTCAAGCTACCTGTGGAACCAGGTACATTTGTGCTTCAGTTAACCCAACCATCCATTGAGCCGTCGGCCGGGCAGGGCAAGCGGAGGAAGCTAGGCCCTGGCAAATACTTCCCCACCGAGCTCCCCGGAGCCGCCGGCGAAGATGTTGCCGTGGATGCCGATCCCACCACGGGGCGACCAACTCTGGCGGGACCTCAGGTCATGGCCGTGGAGGCGGCCGCTCCCGTGGTAGAAGAGATGCCTTTGGTCCTTGCCGTCGAGCCACAGGCTCCGGCATGGGCGCATCACACCGTCCAATTCCTTCAGAAAGGAGAGCTTCCTCAGGAGCAGGAAGAGGCAGAAAAAGTAGCCCGCGGGTCTGCTCTGTACCAATTCATGGATAATGTGTTGTGCAGAAGAAGACCGAATGGGGTGAAATTAATGTGCATCCCCTGAGAAGAAGGACTAAAGCTGTTGGCAGAGATACATGGAGGTATATGTGGCTCCCACATAGCGTCGAGAGCCCTTGCCGGCAAGGCTTTCCGGCAAGGTTTCTTCTGGCCCACCGCCCTCCAGGACGCGACAGTGCTGGTAACCAAGTGTGAAGCGTGCCAGTTCCATTCAAAGAAGCTCCAGCAATCGGCTCAAGCCCTTCAAACTATCCCTCTCTCATGGCCCTTCTCGGTCTGGGGGCTCGATATACTAGGCCCTTTCCCCCGTGCTGTCGGGGGCTTTGAGTACTTGTACGTCGCAATCGACAAATTCACAAAGTGGCCAGAGGTGGAAGCAGTGAGGAAGGTGACAGCATAGTCAGCCATCAAGTTCTTCAAGGGGCTAGTGTGCCGTTTTGGGGTGCCTAACAGGATCATCACCGACAACGGCACACAGTTCACAAGCCATGCCTTCATGCAATATGTTGAAGATCTCGGGAGCAGGGTCTGTTTTGCTTCCGTGGCACACCCACGGAGCAACGGCCAGACGCAGAGAGAGAATGCCGAGGTCCTCCAAGGCTTAAGGACGAAGACTTTTGACAGGCAGTGCAAGAGTGGAAGACGATGGATTGATGAGTTGCTGGCGGTTCTTTGGTCGATCAGAACGATGCCAAATCGAGCCACCAGCGAGACACCCTTTGCCCTGGTTTACGGGGCAGAAGCAGTTCTCCCCACGGAACTCACATACGGGTCGCCTCGAGTGCTCGCTTATGATGAGCTTGAGCAAGAGCAGTTGCGCCAAGATGACGCGACGCTCCTTGAGGAAGATCGTCTCAGGGCGGCTGTGAGAGCAGCACGCTACCAGTAAGCCTTGCGCCGCTACCATAGCCGCAAGGTTCATGCCCGGAGCCTTGAGGAACGTGACCTTGTTCTTCGACGCGTTCAGTCAGCCAAGAATTCCAACAAGTTGACGCCAAAGTGGGAAGGCCCTTATCAGGTAACACGAGTCACCAGGCCCGGTGCAGTCCGTGTGGAGACCGAAGACGCCATTCCAGTGAGCAATTCCTGGAATATCGAGCATCTTCGCAAGTTTTACCCATAAGCCCCGGCTGTCGGGCCTCTCGGCAAGCCACCTTTTTTGTACAAAGCCTTGCCGGCACGACATGTAACCCTTGGTACAAAGCCAGGCGCAGACCCTGAGCATAAATAAACGAAGCGCTGGCGCCCTAAGTTATAGCATGCATGCTAGGTTGAGTCTCTTCCTTGGTTATGGTTGATAGTGCTTAGCTGCGGCTAACCCCTAGCTTAGAGGTCGACTGCGCATCTCTCTGTTCCTCTCCATGTTTCTTTGTTCGCAGGGCATGTAACTATTCTTGCTGAGCTGTTTTGGAAGAAAAGGAACGGGCCGACATCCAGGCACCGGCAAGCCAGAGTTGTC
This sequence comes from Triticum dicoccoides, assembly GCF_002162155.2. Taxonomy (NCBI): domain Eukaryota; kingdom Viridiplantae; phylum Streptophyta; class Magnoliopsida; order Poales; family Poaceae; genus Triticum; species Triticum dicoccoides. The sequence continues at coordinate 255,577,586 of NC_041387.1, forward strand.
GGGGGGCTGCAAGAACAAGGATCCTCCGGCGGCAAGCCAAAATCGCCGGGGGCTGCAGATCCAGATAAGTCCTCTATCCTCGATCATGCATTTCGTTATGGACTAGGATACGTGAAACCCCATTCTATCTCTAAGCTACCGTTCTCCCTCTTTTCGGCACCCAAGGATTTTCTCCTAGTGAGGGAGTCCTGGATTAGGGGGTGTCCGGGTGGCCAGACTAAGACCTTTGGCCGGACTCTCGGACTATGAAGATACAAGATTGAAGACTCCGTCCCGTGTCCGGATGGGACTTTCCTTGGTGTGGAAGGCAAGCTTGGCGATACGATATGAAGATCTCCTCCCATTGTAACCAACTCTGTGTAACCTAGCCCTCTCCGGTGTCTATATAAACCGGAGAGTTTTAGTCCGTAGGACGAACAACAAGCATACCATAGGCTAGCTTCTAGGGTTTAGCCACTCCGATCTCGTGGTAGATCTACTCTTGTACTACCCATATCATCAATATTAATCAAGCAGGAGTAGGGTTTTACCTCCATCGAGAGGGCCCGAACCTGAGTAAAAACATCGTGTCCCTTGTCTCCTGTTACCATCCGCCTAGACGCACAGTTCGGGACCCCCTACCCGAGATCCGCCGGTTTTGACACCGACATTGGTGCTTTCATTGAGAGTTCCTCTGTGTCGTCACCTTTAGGCCCGATGGCTTCTTCGCTCCACAATCGCGATGCGGTCCGAGATGAGACTTTTCTCCCCGGACAGATCTTCATATTCGGCGGTTTCGCACTGCGGGCCGACTCGTTCGGCCATCTGGAGCAGATCGAAAGCTACGCCCCTGGCCACAAGGTCAGGTTTGGAAGCTTAAACTACACGGCCGACATCCGCGGGGACTTGATCTTCGACCGATTCGAGCCACGACCGGGCGCGCCGCACTGTCACGATGGGCATGATTTAGCTCTGTCATCGAACAACACTCAGAGTGTCGCTCAGGTGTCCGCTCCGACCATTAGCTCGGAGCCCGCTGCGACAGTCGGGGACGGACGGTTGGACGCCGCCCCGGAAGATGCAACCTCTACGGTGATAGAGCCGGATAACAGCCTAGTCCCTCGCAAGGCCCGTGACTCCAAGGTGCCGGACTCCGATCCAGACTCCGTAAATCCCGCACCTCTTTCGATTAAGCCCGACTGGGCTCCGGTCATGGAGTTCACCGCCGTGGATGTCTTTCATCACTCGCCTTTTGGCAATATCCTGAATTCGTTAAAGTCTCTCTCTTTGTCAGGAGAGCCCTGGCCGAACTACGGCCAACACAGTTGGGATGCGGACGATGAAGAAATTCGTAGCCCACCCACCACCTACTTCATAGCCACTGTCAACGATTTAACCGGCATGCTCGACTTTGACTCCGAAGACATCGACGGCATGGACGCCGATGAAGGAGATGATCAAGAACCAGCACCTATAGGGAACTGGAAAGCCACCTCGTCATATGACATATACATTGTGGACACCCCTAAAGCGGGGGATGGCGAGGAGAAAACAGAGGATGGCCCCTCCAAGAAGCAACCCAAGCGCCGACGTCAGCGGCGCCGCTCTAAGTCCCGCCAACACAAAAACGGCAATTCCGGCACCGGAGATGACATCACGGCGGACAGTGCCGAAGACAACCCCCTCCAGCAAGATTCTGTGCAAGAGGACGAAGGAGCCAGCCCTCATGAGAGAGCGACCGACAAAGAGGATGAGGACGACAATTACATGCCTCCCACTGAAGACGAGGCAAGCCTCGACGACGACGAATTCGTCGTGCCAGAGGATCCCGTCGAACAAGAGCGTTTCAAACGCAGGCTCGTAGCCACGGCAAGCAGCCTCAAGTAGAAACAGCAGCAGCTTAGAGCTGACCAAGACTTGCTAGCCGACAGATGGAACGAAGTCCTGGGGGCCGAAGAGTATAAACTAGAACGCCCATCCAAGAGCTACCCAAAGCGCAGGCTGCTACCCCAACTTGAGGAGGAAGCAACTAAACCTACATCACCAGCGTATGATGCGCCCGATCGGCCACCCCGTGGCCGCGATAGAGAGGCCTTTAGGCCCTCAACCCAAGCCGCACCCCGACACCACTCAAAACATACCAGAGTACGGGGAAACACAACAGACCTGCGAGACATCTTGGAGAATAAGGCAAGGCAAACAAGATCGATCTATGGATCGCATGGGCGCCCCGCTTCACGTGACGCTAGCCGTCACGCCGGACACAATAAGTATGGCCCGGCCGAATACAACAGACCAAGCTCATCCAAGCTGTGTCGTGATATAGCCCAGTACAGGGGCGCCGCACACCCACTATGCTTCACAGACGAAGTAATGGAGCATCAAATCCCCGAGGGCTTCAAACCCGTAAACATCGAATCATACGATGGCACAACACATCCTGCGGTATGGATCGAGGATTATCTCCTTCATATCCACATGGCCCGCGGTGATGATCCACACGCCATCAAATACCCCCCGCTCAAGCTCAAAGGACTAGCTCGACATTGGCTTAACAGCCTGCCAGCAGAGTCACTTAGTTGTTGGGAGGACCTAGAATCCGCATTCCTTGACAACTTCCAGGGCACGTATGTGCGAACACCAGACGCCGATGACCTAAGCCACATAATCCAGTAGCCAGAGGAATCGGCCAAACAATTCTGGACACGGTTCCTAACCAAGAAAAACCAAATAGTTGATTGTCCGGACGCCGAGGCCCTTGCAGCCTTCAGACACAACATCCGAGACAAATGGCTTGCCCGGCACCTACGACAGGAAAAGCCGAAGTCTATGGCAGCCCTCACGACACTCATGACCCGCTTCTGTGCGGGAGAAGACAACTGGCTGCCTCGTAGCAATAACATAACCAAGAGCCCCGGCAATTCAGATACCAAGGATAACAACGGCAGGTCACGTCGCAACAAGCATAAGCGCCACATTAACGGTGACAATACTGAAGATACGGCAGTCAATGCCGGATTCAGAGGCTCTAAACCGGGTCAGCCGAAGAAGCCATTCAAAAGAAATCCTCAAGGCCCATCCAGCTTAGGCCGGATACTCGATCGCTCGTGCCAGATACGCGGCACCCCCAAACAGCCAGCCAATCACACCAACAGGGATTGTGGGGTGTTCAAGCAGGCAGGCAAGTTAAGTGCCGAGACCAGAGACAAGGGGCTACATAGCGATGACGAGGCAGGGCCCCGGCCGCCGAACAACAAAGGACAGAAGGGATTTCCCCCGCAAGTTCGGACGGTGAATATGATATATGCAACCCACATCCCCAAAAGGGAGCGGAAGCATGCTCTCAAGGACGTCTATGCACTGCAGCCAGTCGCCCCAAAGTTCAACCCGTGGTCCTCCTGCCCGATCACCTTCGATCGAAGGGACCATCCCACCAGCATCCGTCACGGCGGATTCGCCGCACTGGTCGTAGACCCAATTATCGACATATTTCACCTTACTAGAGTCCTAATGGACGGTGGCAGTAGCCTAAACCCTGCTTTATCAGGACACAGTGCGAAAAATGGGCATCGATCATTCAAGGATAAAACCCACAAAGACAACCTTCAAAGGTGTCATACCAGGGGTAGAAGCCAGCTGTACAGGTTTGGTCACACTCGAGGTGTTCTTCGGATCCCCGGATAACTTCCGGAGTGAGGAGTTAATCTTCGACATAGTCCCATTCCGCAGTGGCTATCACGCCCTGCTCGGACGAACCGCATTCGCAAAATTCAATGTGGTGCCGCACTACGCATATCTCAAGCTCAAGATGCCAGAACCTCGCAGAGTCATCACGGTAAACGGAAACACCAAACGCTCTCTCCGAATGGAGGAGCACACGGCGGCCCTGGCGGCGGAAGTACAGAGTAGCCTCTCAAGGCAGTTCTCCAATCCAGGCGTCAAACGTCCGGACAACGTCAAGCGAGCCCGAAGTAACCTACAACAAATCCGGCTGGCACGTTCCGAGCAAGCATAGCAGTGTGGCCCCAACCCCAGCCCCCGCCAAACGGCGATACTAGTACCACGCGTACATAATTACGCCTTAGAGATACCATGGGCATAAGGGGAGGGGCACAACAACGACATGCCCAGAATGCGGTTCAACCGCACTAAGGGGCTCCCTATTTCGCTGTTTTCCTTTTCACACACTTTCAGGACCCAACTATTCGGAAGGCCTGTCCGGCAATACACTCGCCGAACCCACGATGCAACAGCCAGGGAGGAAGCAAGCCACGCCAAAAGTCCAGGTGATCTCTATAACGAGTTTAATACCTGTTTTACTTACAATCCCGCAGCTTGCCCCTGGAGGGGAATATGTCCAATACTCCCATCTCTTGCTTACCGCACTGCTTGTATCGTTCTGCTTTCGCAGCAGCCCTTTTTTAATAAACAATATATAGCTCTTACCTATTATTATTTTTACATACAAATATGTTCAGTCATGACATTCTGCAACCGTACACTTTGGTACGGATAATACACCAAGGGCTTACAACACCCCATAACATGGTGTGATAAGACCGAACACTCTAACAAGTGCGGCACCCCGAACTTATAGCACTATATGCATCGGCTCCGAATCATGTCTTTGCTCAATAGTTGGGTTTGCCCGGCTCCCATGTTTTGGTACCTTTCGTTCCGCATTGTTGGCTAAGGTAGCGCTGGGAGAACTACTGCGATTGTGCCCCAGTTGAGCTGGGTTAACACCTCAGTAGAGAAAGCTAAAACTGACTGTCATGATAGTGCGAGAGACCGGTCGCTGTTCGCGAGGTTTCTTCGAGTCCTTAAAGACTTATGCCGCTTCGAGCGAGGAACCGGACTTATCCGGGCTAGGCATGGATAGCGCCCCGAACTCGGTCTTTCGAATACTAGGGTCTTCGCCGAAATTTAAAATTATAGAATTCTATGGCTAAGTGAGAGCGATAAAGCATTATAAGTCCGACGGCCTGGTTCGTTGTGCTGAACGCCTCCCTAGATGGACCCAAGAATGGGAACAAGAGCGCTCAGGTTTATCCTGAACACCCCAGCACTCGTGGCATGGGGGTTGAAGCCGATGACTTGCATCTCTCAGATTTGATAAACGGCCGCACAGAAGGTAATATTTTAAATTAACAAGCGTTGCTTAACGCATATGAACAAAGCTTCAGCGTACATGATAAGAAATGCGAGTCTACTCAAAAATTACATCTTTGGAGCACTCATCCGCTATACGGCAGGCACCCTTCAAAACGCCATTATAATACATCTCAGGCGTACGATACTCCTTGCCCGGCGGTGGCGCATCCGTCAACAGCTTCTCCGCGTCTAGCTTGCCCCAGTGCACCTTAGCACGGGCAAGGGCCCGACGGGCACCTTCAATACAAACGGAGCGCTTGACGACCTCGATCCACGGACACGCGTCCACCAGCCGCCGCACCAGATTGAAGTAGCTCCCAGGCATGACTTCTCCAGGCCACAGCCGAGCTATGAGGCCCTTCATGGCCTGTTCGGCCACCTTGTGGAGCTCGACAAGCTACTTCAGCTGGACGCTCAGGGGCATTGGAAGTTCAGCCTCAGCATACTGAGACCAGAATACTTTTTCGGTCGAGCTCCCCTCTTCGGCTCGGTAGTATGCGGCGGCATCAGACACACTACGGGGCAGATCGGCGAACGCTCCTGGAGAGCTCCGGATTCGGGTAAGTAGCAGATAATTAACTTTTATATTTTTGCTTTGCATAAAGAATGCCTTACCCGCCGCTATGTTCTTCATCGCCTCGATCTCCTGAAGGGCCTTCTGGGCTTCGACCTTAGCGGTCTTGGCACTCTCAAGAGCCAAGGCAAGCTCGGACTCTCGAGTCTTCGAGTCACGCTCCAAACTCTCATGTTTTTCCATGAGAGCCTGGAGCTCTTGCCGCACCTCCGCCACCCGCGCCTCCTGCTTCTCTCGCTCGGTGCGCTCCAAGGCCACACTCTTTTCGGCCTTGGAGACCGCCTCCTTCAGGGTCGCCACCTCGGTCGTGGCCCCTGCAACATTTACGTTGGTCCTGTTATTATTTTGCAACCAAGTATTTCTATATACATTTACACGAGGTACTATGTACCCTCTTTATCCTCGAGCTGCTTCTTGGCACGGCCGAGCTCACTCTCGGACCGCTCAAGGCTTTCCTTCAATACATTGACCTCCGTATTCAGTGCGGCAGAGGTCAGCAGCACAGCCTGCATTCCCATATTGACATATTTCTATTAGACTCCTGCGTATATCTTTTTAGATCCTTAGCTCGGCTTTTCTTTCGGAACACCGAACTGAGCATTAGGGGCTACTGTCTATGCGGTAATATTTTTTATATATGTTTTTGAACACATACCTCAAAGCCAGTTAATAGGCTTGTGCAGGCTTCCGTGAGCCTGCTCTTGGCGGACTAAACCTTCTGAATCACCGCACTCATAACAGTGCGGTGTTCTTCATCGATGGAGGCGTTAAGCGCCTCCAGCAAATTGTCCAGCACCTTCGGGTGGACGGAAGTCGCCGGCGTCGCAGGCTTTCCCTTCCTATGAAGGCGCCGCCTGTCGGACTCTGGAACCGCTGATGGTTCTGGAGCAGTCTCCGTCCCGGGGCCGGACTTAGATCCCTCCGGGGCTTTACGCCCTTTGGGCCTGGAGTCCAGAAGGTCGCCTTGTGGAGCCTCCAGGACCACCTCCTCCTGGGTTTGTCCCCTACGGGACTCCACCTCAGCATCGTCTGTAGGGAGAGGGGAGGAGGCCGTCGGAAGTGAAGCGCTATTCACGTCCGACGAATTCAGAGATCAGCTCGATGAATCGCCAAGCTGAGCTCTGGGCGGACTGCATGATTAGCTTCAGCGTTAAAAGCTATCGAATAATAAAGGAGTGCAATAAGTCATTCGGGTAGCCGGACACATACGATTTTGCGAGGGGCTTGACCCTGGATGGCCAGTCCCCCCTGCCGTCTTCGGCGTCGGGGGCGTAGTCCGGCAGAAGGGTCTTCCCCTTCTTGGACCCTCCGGCTTCCCCAGTTGGGGCGGCCATTCTCTTCTTTCCTCCCCCCGTTGGAGGGGGAGAGGCATATTCTTCTTCTTCCTCCTCCTCGTCTTCGGAGGGGGAGGGTGCGTTGGGACCGTCGGGCAAATCCGACGACACCGGGCGCTGGGAACTCTTTCGGGTCCCCGTGGCCTTCTCCTTAGCCTTCTTCTCCGGCACCACATGAGGTGCCGGAACCAGTAGCTTCGCTAAGTGTGCGTCTACTAGGCCTTCAGGCAAAGGGGCCTGACAGTCAAACTGTCCGGATGTCCTCTTCCAGTCCTGTCAAAGGAACGGGAGTTTAGATCCCACATAAAGTCACACTATGAAATTCAGGTATCCCATAAGGGACTAAATGTAAGCTTACTTCGGAGGCTTGACGTTTGGTGCAGAATCCGCGATCCTCGGTGACGGTTGTGGAGACCTCGGAACTCTTGAAAAGCACCTTCCAGGCGTCCTCGTGCTTCGTGTCGAAGAGCCGGGATAGAGTCTGGTGCTGGGCCGGGTCGAACTCCCACAAATTGAAGTCCCGTTGTTGACACGGGAGGTTCCGGCCGAAGAGCATGACCTGGCCCACGTTGACAAGCTTGACCTTCTTGGTCACCAGGTCTCGGATGCAGGTTTGGAGTCCGGTCACCTCTTCCGGATTGCCCCATGACAGGCCCGTCTCTTTCCAAGATGTGAGCCGGGTGGGGATGCCGGATCGAAATTCGAGGGCCGCTGCCCATTTAGGGTCACGCGGCTCGGTGATATAAAACCACCCTGATTGCCACCCTTTGATGGTTTCCACGAAGGCACCCTCGAGCCAGGTGATGTTGGCTATCTTGCCCACCATGGCACCTATGCATTCCGCCTGTCGGCCTTGCACGACCTTCGGCTTGACGCTAAAGATCTTCAGCCATAGGCCAAAGTGGGGCTGGATGCGGAAGAAGGCCTCGCACATGACGATAAATGCAGAGATATTGAGGATGAAGTTCGGGGCCAGATCGTGGAAGTCCAGGACGTAGTAGAATATGAGCCCCTGGACGAACGGGTGAAGAGGAAAACCCAGTCCGCGGAGGAACTGGGAAAGAAAAACAACCCTCTCATGGGGCCTGGGGGTGGGGATGAGTTACCCAACATCTGGAAGCCGGTGCGCGATGTCGTTATACAAGTATCCGGCCTTCCTCAGGTTTTTGATTTGCCCCTCCGTGACAGAGGAGGCCATCCATCTACCTCCCGCTCCGGACATGGTTGGAGAAGGTTGAGGTGGGAAGTGCGGGCTTGGGCGCTGGAGCTCGAGCGCGCAGGGACGGATAAGCAGAGGAGGAAGAAGGCGTGAATGGAAAGGGTGGATTCTTATCCCCTTATATGGGCGGCCAAAACTACGAGCCCCCCACCGGCCTAATAAAAACTCGCTTATCTCCCAAGCGTCGCAGTTAGTGGCGCGGTTGGGTTACCCACGCCCGTATTGATGAGAATCCCGGAATAAGGGGACACGATCTCTGCTTTGACAAAACGTGCCAAGGAAACCGCCTCGCTAAACGCGCTGAGGTGGAACAATAAAATGAATAAAAGCCTGGCCGTGGCATGATGTCACGCCGCGGAATACGTCGGTAGATCCGATTAACACAAATATTATTCTCTCTACTGTGGAATGTGGAACTGATTTTGCAGAGCCGGACACTACCCTGGTGTTCAACATCTTCTATAGAATATTCGGAGGAGGAACCTGCCTTGCAATGTCGAAGACAACTTGTGCGCCGGACTCGTCGTCATTGAAGCCTGGTTCAGGGGCTACTGAGGGAGTCCTGGATTAGGGGGTGTCCGGATGGCCGGACTAAGACCTTTTGCCGGACTCCCGGACTATGAAGATACAAGATTGAAGACTCTGTCCCGTGTCCGGATGGGACTTTCCTGGCGTGGAAGGCAAGCTTGGCGATACGATATCAAGATCTCATCCCATTGTAACCGACTCTGTGTAACCCTATCCCTCTCCGGTGTCTATATAAACCGGAGAGTTTTAGTCCATAGGATGAACAACAATCATACCATAGGCTAGTTTCTAGGGTTTAGCCACTCCGATCTCGTGGTAGATCTACTCTTGTACTACCCATATCATCAATATTAATCAAGCAGGAGTAGGGTTTTACCTCCATCAAGAGGGCCCGAACCTGGGTAAAAACATTGTGTCCCTTGTCTCCTGTTACCATCCGCCTAGACGCACAGTTCGGGACCCCCTACCCGAGATCCACCGGTTTTGACACCGACACCTGGGTCCGGATCTTGTCATAGCCGCGGTAGCAAAGAAGGGGAATGAGGGGCCTAAGCCCACCTCATCCCTGCCTCCGCCAAGAAAGTGAGAAAGGTTGATCGAGGTGGGTAGACGACAAGGCCTGTTGCCGAGCAAAAGAAAAACGTTTATCTTAAGGATAACAAGGGTTCACCCCTTGCCGTGGGTTCCTCCCGCGAACGAAAATCCCGGCAAACATCCCTTTTTCATTAAAAACAACTTGTACAGGTACAGTTCATATGAAATGAAAAACATGAACAAGGGGATTACAAGTTCTAAAGCTAACAAAGGCCCAAAGGCTTACAAGACTAAAAAGATATAAGATGCCCGTAATCCCTTTCTTGTCCCTCTCCCCAGGAAATGGAACAAGAAAGCAGAAGGGCAAAAGGGGCGCCTAGGCGAGCTACGAGTGGCAGAAGGCACCAAGAGAACATCCCGGTGTCCGTCCAAGGGCTGGATGGTGATGGCGTCGACGGAGGCAGAGCTGGAAGACGAGACGGCAGGATGCCAACACGCGACGAAGGCGTCTGTGCTCGCGTACTCCGACATGACAGCCTTGCCGCTCGTCCTCTTCCTCTTCCGCAGGCTCCCTACGCCAGCCGCCCAAGGAGACGACCCCGAGAAGTTCAAGGAGCCGGCGACGCAGATGATGGGGTCGTCGGTCCCGCTCGGAGCGGCGCCCGACACCTTGTCGGACCCGTCATCCTGCCACCCGCTGCCCTCGTCGTCGCTACCGTTGTCTTCCTCGCCACTCTCGCTTGAGGAGGAATCTTCATCATCGGGGTAGCTCTCTACACAGCACCTCACAGGGTCCCAATGTGCCCGAAGATCTTGACGGAGAGGAGGCCGCCCTCCATTAATTGGAAATGGAGAGCGAGCCCATCCGTCAATCTATGGAGGAGAGCGAATGTCTTCCACCCTCGATGAAGGTACATGACATGAGGGGCGGGGAACTCGATGTCGACCCACGTGCCACTGTTCCCACAACCCCTCATGTGCAGCCGCAGTGCCTGTGCCAGATCCAACTCCATCTCCCGCGCAAACGGGGTCAAAAGGCGAAGGCGACGGCGCCACAGATGGCGCAGCCTGCCGAAGAATTCGCAGGGGTTGTCCCCAGCATGGCCCTCCATCGGAGGAAGGACTGCTGGAGGGGGCGAGGCAGATGTGCCGCCCCCTCCTCCTCTCCCTCGGGCACCACGGCGACCTCGACCTCGTCCCCTCCCCCTTCCTCTAGCGGTCGGCTCCTCCACTAAGAGCCCTTGGGGAGGAGTGACACACTGTCAGGCCGAGACCCTCGCCGCCACCGATGTAGCATCGCCGCGCCCCCTCGCCATGACAGAATAAGAAAGGAAGAAGGGATGGTGAGAGGCATATGGCGAAAGGTTGAGAGGCGCCGTCCCTCCCGCTCCCCTCCTTATAAAGGGGCGGAGGCAAGGCGAGGCCTCCCCCTCTCGGCCAATCCGACCTCTTGAAGTGACAGCAAGCGGGACCGTCGACCGTCCTCCCCACTCCATTGAAGGCACGTGGGAATCGACCCACATGCGCGCGATTACCCACGACCCCTACGCCTGTCATTCGCTCTGCATGCAGCGAACGTGACGCAAGGGGCGGGCGCAATGGGATGCGTGGAACGATGGTTCCCGAGCGAGGGTAATAAATCCGCACATCGCGCGTTCAATGAGGGTCGTGGGAAGCGCAGCGGACGGGACAGTGGCCGCGGTAAAAATCCGCCCCAACTGCCCGCACACCGTTCTGGGCCTGGCCCAACAACGTGTTGCGCTTATGTATGGCCCAGGCCCGGGGGCTCCTGTCGGTGTACAAAAGTAGGGGTTCTCCTTTTGACCCCTTTACTTGTGCACGGGCAGTCAGAGCCTCCCACCAGGGCCACGCACAGACACGGCAGGAAGGGGAAGCCGGAGGAAAGCCGAGGCCACAAGGCAAACGAAGCAACAACAAGGACCAAGACCACAAAGATCAGATGGGCGTAGCAGGTCCCCCCGGCAAGGACCCTTGCCGGGGCGGCCTCAGCAACCCCAGCAAGACGCTTGCCAGGGCAGCTCGCCCGCACCAACCAAAGTGAGCCACCCTTGAGCCCACCAACATTCGACAGACACGTTGGGGCAAGGCTCGGGAGGCACCTCTGTGCTGGCATGCAGATCTTTGTGAAAACGAGGAAGAGACAAGACCAAATGGGGATAAGAAGGCAACCATTCTCACTGACGAAACCCACGAGACCCCCGGCAAGGTCCCTTGCCGGGGGAACCAGCGCGCCACGACAAGACCCTCGTCGGGCTACCCGGCAAGACCCTTGCCGGGCCACCCGACGAGGCCCTCGCCAAGCGCACCGGAAGGCCCATGCCAACCAAGTCTTCACTACCATTCGCATGCTGCTGCCAACTCAACCAACTGGGTAGGCACCTGCGTGGCAGCATGCGATCCTTTGTGGAGTCTCCACCACCGCGCCACCTCAGCTGCCTGCCTGCCTGCGTAGCACAATGTGCATCGCTTGCCAGGGCTTATGTCGAAGCGAGGGGAGGCAGCGACGGACGGGACGGGCCCTGCCTCCGTCCCCGATAAAGTGGAGGGACACATAAGCTTTGCATTTAATGCCCCTTGACCTGTAATACGGGCGATAAGCTCGTGCTACTGTATCACTTTCCACCTCCTGTGTGCCACTGTGGCAGCCCATTTTTCCTATAAAAGGATGCCCACGGCACAAAGAGAAGGGATTTGGCTTTTTGAACCCCCAAGCACCCCGAGCTAGTTAGTGAGCTCAAAAACACTAATACATCCACCAAAGCAGGATCATAGGGTTTTACGCATATTTGTGGCCCGAACCTGGGTAATCGCCCTTGTGTCACATGTTAGTCCCGCTCTTCTCACGATCCCAGCGCCCCGCAACCGTTGAAGGGATTCCAGTGATCCCATAGGTGTCGTTTCCCACCGACACCAATGTATGCCGGCGAAGGGGGAGGCGATGGCGTCTGGGCGTGCTTGGACGACGAAGAAGCAGATGCCTTCTTCTTCGATGCGACGGCCTTCACCGCTTTCTTCGTCGCCATCGCCCTCATCTGGTGCACAGGCGCCTCCTTGGCCTGCCGCATCTGCGCGGCCCGGTCAGGGCGGACCGGCTCACCGGAGGTGGCCCGCTGTAGGACCCGCCCTTTTCCAGCGATCGGACGGTCGACGGTCGCAGTCTTCTCCCCCTCGTCCTCCTCCTCCGACGACCTGTCGGCTGCGTCTTCGACGAGGGGAGCCCCGATGCCGGGGCCGCTGGCATCCCCAGCGGCTGCTGCCCACCGGGCGAGCTCTTCTTCCTCCGCCTCCATCGCGGCCTTGTCCGCCATGCCGCTGGCGTTGCCAGCCTCCTCGACGAGCTTTGCCTCCTCCGCGGCAAGCCTCGCCTCCTCCACCCTGGCAGCGATGTTGTCCAGCTCCGTCGGAGAGGTGTCCTGGATAAGCAGCAGCTTGGCGGTGACGTACACCTCATGCAAGGTGTCAAAGAACTCCTGCACCTTGAGCTGGTCCGGCTCGACCCAGTTCGGGTCAAGGCCATACACGTTGAAGAGCGGCATCATGGCGATAATCTCGGACCAGCGAGAATTGTAGCACAGTGGGACCACCCCTGCTGGCAACTTGAAAACAGGCTGCTTGACAACCTTGCCGGCCTTCATGGTAGCCCTGCTAACCTTAACGCACCGCTCGACCTCGCCCTCGTCACTAACCTCGAGCTGAAAGATCCGTTGGCAGAGATGGGCGTGCCTCAGCATCGTCAGGTTGTGGTCGAAGCTGGGGTGGAGCCTCATGATGTCGGCGGCATTCATGAAGAGCCATGCCGGCCTCCCCTTGTCATGCAAAGGGGCAATTCGGCGCCGAATGAAGTCCGCCCCGATCATTTCGAGGGTGAGCCCGACCTGGGTGAGCCGAAGGATCCTGGTGGTGGCGACCGTAAGCTTCGCGTCATCGGCATCGACTTCGCCCCAATCGCTCCCATGGACCGGCGGCTCCTGGCAAACCTCGCAGAATGCTGGCGGGTCCTTCTCCTCAATCCAGCACCACCGGCCCCGCTATTCTTCCGACCTCTCCTTTGTGGCGCCATCCGGGTACGCACCCTTGGGCCTCGTGATCCGAGCGACGCAGCCAGAGATGGCGCCCCCTTTTTGGATCCTAGAGGAGAAATAATGGCGGAAGAACGTTGTGTTGGGGTGCACCCCGGCGAAGCCCTCGCAGAAGTGTGCAAAGAGATCCATACACGCCATGGCATTTGGAGTGAAATCCAAAAGGCTAAAGCCATAGGTGTGCATGATATCCTTGAAGAAATCGGAAAAGGGGGGACAAAGCCCGCAGGATAAGTAGTCGACGAAGAAGGGGTACCAATTTGGGGACGCCCCGGCACTGGCAGGGATGATGTGCGTGGTTGGATGCCCCATCTTCTCTCCTCCCGTCTTCACCCCCCATAGATCCTTGAACATCTCCTGGAGCTCGGACATGTCGACCGTCGAGGGGAAGTAGGCAAACTGCGCCCGTCGCGCCACCAGCTCGCTCTCCGGCTGCTCCACCGCCCCGACGTCTTTTGCCACTCCTTTGCATTTGGTGGATTTAGGCGCCATGGCGAATGCGAGAAGCAAGAAAGGAGAGGATGGCGGAAGCGCATCGGCGATGGACGGAGGCAGAGGGGCCTGAGAAGAAGGAAGAAAGGGGGGCGGCGGTTCTAAGATTGGAGAAGGTGCAAGGAGGGGGTTAAAGTGGGCAGCGCGCCCGCGGTTATTCCTTTTTATGGGGATGGTGCGGGCCGCCTCGTTTCCCATTAACTATGATATGACGCATGCGTGCGGGAACCGTCCCACTCATGACACCCACGTCATCCGCGCGCGACCTCCACGTCGCGCGTTCAACACAGGTCGTGGGGAAGCGCAGCAGACGGAGCAGTTACCACGGTAAAATCCACCCCGTCAGCGCGCGCACCATTCTGGACCTGGCCCAACAAGGTGTCGCGCTTATGTATGGCCCAGGCCCGGACGCCCAATATGCGATACTATCCTAAAGAGACTCGAAGGTCCCACCAAGGATAGAACCGCATATTGAAACGCTTTTGCAAGGTGGATATCATTACATCAACATTACATAATAGATGGGGATACATGCAAGAGGCATACAAAGCCACACGAATACAACATCATCTTACATAAGAGCACCATCCGACTACGGATGAAACAAAAACAGAAACTCAAACGACATCCACCCTGCTAGCCCAGGCTGCCGACCTGGAACCTATCCCCTGATCGAAGAAGAAGCCGAAGAAGAAGAACTCCAAAACAAGCAACATCGCTCTCGCGTCATGATCATCGCATAACCTGTACTTGCAACTGTTGTTGTAGTAATCTGTGAGCCACGAGGACTCAGCAATCCCATTACCATGGGTATCAAGACTAGCAAAGCTTAAAGGGAACGGAAGGGGAAAAGTGGTGAGGTTGCAGCAGCGACTAAGCATATATGGTGGCTAACATACGCAAATAAGAGCGAGAAGAGAGCAAAAGGAACGGTCGTGAAGCTAGCAATGATCAAGAAGTGATCCTGAACTCCTACTTACGTCAAACATAACCCAAAAACCGTGTTCACTTCCCGGACTCCACCGAAAAGAGACCATCACGGCTACACACGCGGTTGATGCATTTTAATACGGATCTGGTGTCAAGTTATCTACAACCGGACATTAACAAATTCCCATCTGCCCATAACCGCGGGCATGACTTTCGAAAGTTTATACCCTGCAGGGGTGTCCCAACTTAGCCCATGATAAGCTCTCGCGATCAACAAAGGACATACCTTCTCCCTGGAAGACCCGATCAAACTCAGAATTCTGGTTTACAAGACATTTCGACAATGGTAAAACAAGACCAGCAAAGCCACCCGATGTGCCAAAAAATCCCGATAGGAGCTGCACATATCTCGTTCTCAGGGCAACACCGGATGAGACATCCTACGAGTAAAACCAGACCTCTAGTTTCCCCGAGGGGGCCCCGCAGTCTACTCGGTTCGGACCAACACTCGAAGGAGCACTGGCCCGGGGGGGGCTAAAATAAAGATGACCCTCGGGCTCCGGAAACCCAAGGGAAAAAGGGCTAGGTGAGGCAAATGGTAAAACCAAGGTTGGGCCTTGCTGGAGGAGTTTTATTCAAAGCGAACTGTCAAGGAGGTCCCATAAATAACCCAACCGCGTAAGGAACGCAAAATCCAGGAACATAACACCGGTATGACGGAAACTAGGGCGGCAAGAGTGGAACAAAACACCAGGCATAAGGCCGAGTCTTCCACCCTTTGCCAAGTATATAGATGCATTAATTAAATAAGATATATTATGATATCCCAACATAATCCTGTCCGTCATGGGGAAATCTTCAACTTCACCTACAACTAACAATGCTATAAGAGGGGCTGAGCAAAACGGTAACATAGCCAAGCAATGGTTTGCTAGGAAGGGTGAAAATATTAGAGGCTGACATGGCAATTAGGAGGCTTGAGGAACAAGTGATAGGTAGTGCAGCATAGCGATAGAATGAAGCAACTAGCATAGCAATGATAGTAGTGAGATCCAGGGTAGCGGTCATCTTGCCTGAAATCCCGCAAGGAAGAAGAATGGGTCCATGAAGAAGACAAGAGGACGTGGTTGAACGAGTCTTCACAACTCCGGAACGAAACCGAAGGCAACCCGGAAAGAAGCAAACAACATGGTAAACACACAAGCATAATCATGGCATGATGCACAAACAAATATGATGCATGACCGGTTTAAAGAGGCATGGCATGGCAAAGTGCAACAAACAATACTACAAATTAAGTGGAGCTCAATATGCAAGTTATTTAGTACGCTCTCGTTTAGGTACCCAACAATATTAAATGTTGATTAACATGGCAAGAGGTGAAGCATAATTGAACTACCTATCTAGGCAAATTTAAATGAGGCCGGAACAACGAACAACAATTCCGGAATATCCCCATGTGCATATTTTGAGTTTGGTAATGTTCTCCCCTAAACCATATTTTAGAGTTGCTAAACATGCAAGATGAGAGCACCAAGTTAAACAAGGCATTTTCCCACCCCATTTACATTTAAAGTTTATTTAAAATGGAGCTACGGTTATTTACTTATGAAATAAATCATTTTAACATGGCATTTATGCAAATTAATGCAAACAACAATTTAAACATTTTAAACATGGATGAAAATGGCATAATGTGAGATTGGAAGAAATTCTAATCATTTTTCATATATAAAACATTTTAATATGATGCACGGTTCATGAGTTATTATATGCATGAAGTTCAAGGGTTTCTCTGTAAAACTGTAAATCACTGGATAATGTCAAAATTCGCAGGCAGGGAAAAAATACATCGGGCCCAATCTGGAGCTACAGGAACTTTGGAGGCTCACCCTGGGCCTATAGGTCGTCGGTGCTGGGCTGGGGCAGGCTGGATCTGAAGGGGAAGCAGGGTGGGCCGTGGGGGCACTGGAGGCATCGGGCCCCCTGGTTCTAAGCAGAGGCGAGGCGCGGGGTCAACGCGGGGGATCGAGCGAGACGAGCAAAGCCTCTACACCATAGGAAGCAAAGCCGCGGCGGCACGGCTGCGAGCCGGAGACGATGGCAGGGAGGCAGAGACGGCGGATCTGGACGGAGGGGGCCGGATTTGGGGCGCGGATGCAGGTGAAGGTTCCATGGGGCACCGGCGTCCTTGTACGTCCCTGAGAGAGAGAGCGTTTGAGAGAGAGGAAAACAGAGGAGGACCGGAGGACAGAGAGGAAGGGTCGGCGACCTGCTGCTGCTGACCGGTGCGGGGCTGCGGGAACAGAGGCAAGGCTGCGCGACGACGTCCATGGCGTCTCCATGGACTTGGCGGGGCGGCGGAAGGGCGGCAACGCTCCGGTGACTTGATCGCCGGCGGCACGACAAACGAGGACGGTGGGGTCGAACAAGGCGAGGTAGGCTCGGGGTCGAGCTCGGGACTTGCTGCGAGGACGAGGGCGAGGACGGCTCCTGGCGTCAATGGCGGGCTCCCTGCTAATAGAAAGAGATAGGAAGGGAGGTGAGAGAGAGAGAAACGGGAGGAGCACGGGAAGATGAAGAAGGGGGCGTCGGCGCTCATCTCCTGCGAAGCTTGCCGGCGGTGAAATGGCACGAGGCGAAGGGGATCAGTGAAGTGGCGCAAGAGGAGGAGCTCGGGGCTGCTCGGGCGCTACGCTGCTCCTTGGGTGGCCGACAGAGGCGACAGGAGGAGGATTTGGTGGTGGCTGGATCTCGGTGGGGATTAGCCGGCTAGGGAAAACGAGGAAGGAGGGAGGCGCAGGTTGGTGGTTGGTGGATCTGATCTGGGAGGATCCCGAGAGCGAAAGGAGTTGGTCCGGTGGCGGCGGAGGGAATGGAAGGATGGGACAAGGCTCCTAAAATTAAGGGTTGTCCAACATAGACTAGGGGTGGATTATATATATGACAAAGGAGGGGATTTTGGATCATCCGATTAAAATCGGACAGTCGGGAAAAATAGGCCAGGGAGTCTGATAGATAAAACAAAGATATTTTACGGATGTTTGGGGATGATCTGAACATATCGGTAATGAAAGCCCGGTTCGGATTTGGGGAAGTTTCGGACACGCGTGTGAGGGGGCTGCGAGCTGGCAAGAGAGGTTATGCGTCCATACAAGAGGGACTCGAAAAACCTGGTTGGTCTCGGAAGGGTCAACGAAAGCAAGGGGGGACGCGGCAACTACGAACGGATGCAAGTTTTATGAAAACAATGCCGATGCCATGCACATGATGCTATGAGATGAAATGCATGACATGAACAAAATGCAAAACAAAAGACAAAAACCCAACCACGAAGGAAATAACATATCGCATAGCCGGAAATGGCAGGAGTAGGAGTTACAATTATGGAAAGTTGCATCCGGGGTGTTACACCTGGGAGCTCCTGTCGGTGTACAAAAGTAGGGGCTCTCCTTTTGATTCCTTTACTTATGCACGGGAATTCGGAGCCACGCGACATGGCCACACATGGCAGGGCAAAGGAGGGAAGCCGTAGAGAAGACGAAGGCTCAAGACAAACAAGGCAACATCAAGGACCAAGGCCAGAAAGTGTAGACGGGCAAAGCAGGTTTCCCCGGCAAGGCCCTTCCCGGGGCAGCCTCTGGAGCCCCGGTAAGCCCCTTGCCGGGGCAACTCGCCCATACCAGCGGATCGAGCCACCCTCGAACCCACGCTTTCCAATATCAATAACCATGTTGGGCCAGGGCTCGGGAGGCACCCCTGTGGTGGCATGCAATTCTTTGTGAAGACATAGAATGCTCAAGATCAGATGGGGGTTGTGAGGAAACCATCCTCACCAAGATCCTCCCCAAAGAAACCCACAAGACCCCCGGCAAGATCCTTGCCGGGGACCCCAGCCCGCCATGGCAAGACCCTTGCCGGGCCACCTGGCAAGACCCTTGCCAGGCCACCCGACGAGGCTCTTACCAGAGGCGACAGCAGGGCCACTGCCAGACCCGCACCAACCATGTCCCCCCCGTCGTTCACATGCAGCTGCCAGCCCAACCAGCTGGGCAGGCACCTGCGTGGAAACATGCAGCTTCTAGGAAAACTCAGCACACACCTGCGTGTCGGCATGCAGATATTCATGGAGGCTCCACCACCGCGCCACCTCAGCTGCTTGCCTGCCTACATGGCACCGCACGCATCGCTCGCCAGGGCGCGTGTCGAAGCACGGAGGAGCGGCGACGGACAGGACGGGCCTCGCTCCCATCCCCGATAAAGTGAAGGGACACCTAAGCCATGCATTAAATGCATCTTGTCCTGTAATACGGGCGATAAGCTCGCAATACTGTAGGCTCTTTCCACCTCCTGTGTGCCACTGTGGTAGGCCCTTTCACCTATAAAAGGAGGCCCAATGCATACAGGAAGAGGATTCGGCTCTTTTGAACCACGCAGCATCCGGAGCTAGTTCGAGAGCTCAAGAACACTCAATACATCCACCAAGCAAGAATAGGGTTTTACACATCCTCGCGGCCCGAACCTGGGTAAACGATCCTCGTGTCAATTACTAATCCTGCTCTTCTCACAACCCCGCGCCCCGCAACAGTAGTAGGGATTCTTGTGATCCCATAGGTGTCGTTTCCCACAGACACTAAGGTGATCGATGTAGATCACGTGAAGATATACGTGAGACTCTGGTGATCGATGTAGATCTCGCAACGTTTACCAACAAGGTAATGTCCCCAGGTCTTGAGTGCATAGAATACGGTTGCAAGCTCTAGATCATGTGAAGGATAATTCTCCTCATGTGGATGCAACTGTCGAGATGCATATGCAATCACTTGACGATCCTGCATAAGAATGCAACCTAGTTCTTGTCGTCAGGCATCGCAGTAGATATCAAAGTCCTTTGTGAAATCCGATGGCACAAGTATGGGAGCAAAAGTCAGGCAGTCTGAGGGAGTCCTGGATTAGGGGGTGTCCGGACAGCCGGACTATATACTTTGCTCGGACTGTTGGACAGTGAAGATACAAGACTCAAGACTTCGCCCCGTGTCCGGATGGGACTCTCCTTTGCGTGGAAGACAAGCTTGGCGATTCAAATATGAGATCTCCTTCTTTGCAACCGACTCTGTGTAACCCTAGCCTCCTCCGGTGTCTATATAAACCGGAGGGTTTAGTCCTGAGAGGGACAATCATAATCATCATAGGCTAGCTTCTAGGGTTTAGCCTCTACGATTTCGTGGTAGATCAACTCTTGTAATACTCATATCATTAAGATTAATCACGCAGGAAGTAGGGTTTTACCTCCATCGAGAGTGCCCGATCCTGGTAAAACATCATGTCCCCTGCCTCCTGTTACCATTAGCCTTAGACACACTGATCGGGACCCCCTAGCCAAGATCCACCGGTTTTGACACCGACATTGGTGCTTTCATTGCGAGTTCCTCTGTGTCGTTGCTACAAGGCTCGATGGCTCCTTCAATCATCAAAAACAATGCGGTCCAGGGTGAGACTTTTCTCCCCAGACAGATCTTCGTGTTCGGCGCCTTCGTACTACAGGCCAATTCGCTTGGCCATTTGGAGCAGATCGACAACTACGCCCCTGTCCATCAGGTCAGGTTCGGAAACTTGAACTACACGGCTGATATCCGCGGAGACTTGATCTTCGACGAATTCGGGCCTACGCCAGGAGCACCGAACAGTCACAACGAGCACGGCTCAGACCTGCCATCGGACAATACTCGGGATATTGCACCTGTAGGAGCTCCGGACCTAAATCTGGGACAGATCGCGTCGTCCGAGGATGGGTGGATGGACCCCGCCCCGAAGGCCGCACACTCATCGGTGGTAGAGCCGAACACAAACTCAACCCCCAAGGAAGCCTGTGTTGCCGGACCCCCGGACTCGTGTCCGGCTGTAGGTTCCAAAACGCGCGCCCCCAAGCCCGCCGAATCTGGCTGGGCTGCGGTAATGGAGTTCATCACTGCAGATATCTTCCAGCACATGCCCTTTGGCGACATGCCAAATTCATTAAAATGTCTCTCTTTGTCAGGAGCCTCTTGGCTGAACTATGTCCGGATCGAGTGGGAAGCAGGCGACGAGGAAATTCGTTGCCCACCCACCACCAACTTCATTCCCACTGTCGATGATTTGACCGATGTGCTTGACTTCGACTCTAAAGACATCGACGGTGTAGACGACGATGTAGGAGAAGAACAGGAACCACCGCCCACGGGGCGCTGGACAGCCACCTACTGGTATTATATATATATGGTGGACACTCCAAAAAAAACTAATGGCGATGAGGCAATGGAGAATAACCCCTCAAGGAAGAAATAAAAGCATGGACGTCATCGGCGCCGCTCCAAGCCCCGCCACATCAATACCGGCACAGGAGACGAAAACAATTCGAATGGTGCTGAAGATGAATACAACCCCGATCAGCCTGCCTTCGAGCAGGCCAAACAGGAAGACGGGCAGGTCAGCCCAAACGAACAGGCGACGGACGGATACCCGGAGGAGGACAACTACATGCTCGCCTCCGAAGACAAGGTGAGCCTCGGCGACAATGAATTCGGCGTGCCTGAGGATCCCGTAGAGCAAGTTCGCTTCTAGCGACGGCTTATGGACACTGCAAGAAGCCTGAAGAAGAAGCGGCAGCAGCTCCAAGCTGACCAAGATCTGCTCACAGACAGATGGACTAAGGTCCTGGCAGCCGAGGAATACAGACTCGACCACCCCACCAAAGGATACCCAAAGCACAATTTGCTACCTCAACTTGAGAAGAAGGTCCTAAAGCCCACACCCCGATGCCGATACATCACGATCCGGATTAATACGCAGGAAACGTGAGGCGGCATCCATAAACCTCGACGCAACAGACATAAGTGTCACAAAAATAATGATGATGCGCAAGACAAGGCAGTTGGTGCCGGATTCCGCGGCCCCCAGTCCGGTCAGCAGAAAGGGAACAACTCAGGCCCATCCGGCCTGGGCAGCATACTCGACCAACCATGTCAAATTCATGGTACCCCTAGAAGGGCGGCCAATCATACTAATAGAGAATGCCGGATCTTCAAAACAAAACGGCCGGTCGTGCATCGGAAACAATGAAAAGAGGTCTCAAACAACGAGGAGCCTAGACCACCAAACATTGCGAGGTAAAAGGAAAATCCTCTGCAAACCAACAAGGGAACGAATGTGTACTCCTCGGGATGCCGACTCAACAATACAAGTCACCCCAAGGTACCAAAATACGGTTGATTATCTCCAATCACACAGACCGTCCAGCCAATCTCAACCATGGAAATTCAATTGAACTTACCATCGACCCAACAATTGGTGGGTTCCACCTCACAAAAGCCCCTGTGGGCATAAACAGCAGCTCAAACTTGCTGCGCCAAGAAACAGTTCACCAGATAGGTATTGATCGCTTGAGGATCAAACCAACTAAAAACATCTTATCAAAGATGTCATTCCAGGTGTAAAGGCCAAGTCTTACGGGCCCACCACCCTGGAGGTTGTCTTCGGATCACCAAACAAACACCATGCCGAAGAGTAAGTCTTCGGCATTGTCCCCTTATACAGTAACTACTATATACTACCAGGACGAACCGCGTTGGCTCGACTCAACATGGTACCATATCATGCCAAACCCACGTGATATGTTTACAATTAAGGGCAAGGCCGAACTCCACCCCGAGAGTGGAAATTATACCACCGTTGAGATAGTGAGCTGTGCCCGTCTATCGAACTTTGATTCGACCGCCAACCCCCCGGACACCAACAAAGGAGTCCGAGCTACTTTACGGCATGATAGCCCGGCTCGACCAGGCTCCGATCAGGCACCCGCGGTTCAACCACCCTATGACATGCAACTGCCTCTAAGCATTTTTCTTTACAGGCTCACTTTTGCGCAGAACAGGACTGGCGACATGGAATCAGCTCGGACGCACAAGACGGGAACACAAAAGTATCCCCCAAGGAGACAGTCCGGATACACTTCAAATCCGCACATAGCCTCCCCCCGTCCAGCCACGATAGGTTCCGCCAGCATACCTCTTTTCATAGCATAAACCATACTCATACGCATAGACGTGTCACTCCACTACTACATGTAGAATTAAATAACACTTACTGGCCGTCGTTCCTCATTGACGCTTTTTTCGTCATAACGGCACCCACACATAGTGTCATGCCCCATTATTCCAGGGGCTTCATTGTACTCATAATATGGAAACAAAGTCCTGCCAACTTCTCGGTCGCTCGACACCCCGAACTTATAGCACTATATGCATCAGTTCCGAATCATGTCTTCGGTCATTAGTTGGGTTTGGCCGGCTCCCATGTTTTGGTACCTTTCATTCCACTCCATCAGCTAAGGTAGTGCTAGGAGAACTACTGCGATTGTGTCCCGGTTCTTTCGGACGAGCACCTCAGTAGAGAAAGCCGAAAACTGACTATCATGATATCGTGAGAGCTGGTCAGCTGTTCGAGAGGTTGTAAAATCTTTAAAGATTTATTCCGCATAATGCCATAGCAAATGCAGAGTGCGACGAATCAGTCTTTTGATTAGGCATTGTTAGAGCCCCTCATACGGTCTTCTGAACACCAGGGGCTGCGCCTACCATACTCGAATTCCTATGGCTAAGTGAGAGTGATAAAGCCCTATAGTCTGATTGCCTGGTTCATGGTGATGAACACCTACTTCAAGGACCCAAAAATGGGATAAAGAGTGTTCAGGGATGTCCCGAACACCCCCGTACTTTCCACGCGGGGGCAGAAGCCGACGACTGGTTAACTCTGAGGATTTATATATACTAAACGGCTGCACATGAAGAAAAAACTTTCATATAACAGGCAATATATAATAACAGTGCCAGTATCCCGCATTACAAAGGACAGCATGACTGCCTTCAGGGAAATATAGTGTCTTTGGTACACTGTTCCGCCACAAGGCAGGCTCCTTTCAGGACACCCTCATAATATAATTTGGGCTTGGGATGCTCCTTACCCTCTGGTGGTCCCTCAATCATCAGCTTTTCAGCATCAAGCTTCCCCCAGTGCACCTTCGCACGGGCAAATGCCATGCATGCACCTTCTATATAGACCGACCGCTTAATGACTTCGAGCCGAGGGCAAGCACCAACAATCCGCTTCACGAGTCCGAAGTAACTTCTTGGAATTGGCTCAGCGGGCCATAGTCGGACAACTAAGTCCTTCATGGCTAGTTCAGCCGCGTAGTGCAGTTCGATCAGCTACTTCAGCTGATCGACAAAGGACACCGGATAATTTTGCGCCAAATACTGCGACCAGAAATGCTTCTCCGTAGACTTCTTCTCTTAATCCCGGTAGAATTAGGCAGCATCAGATATGCTGCGCGGCAGGTCCGCAAACGCTCCTGGAGAAACAAGAATTCAGTTTGCCGCTTAGAGTTTCTCCTATTACTATATAAAAATCGCTTTTAGTAAAAAAGCCTTACCAGCCACAATCCTCCTTACCTCCTGAATGTCCTTCAGAACACCTCGGGCTTCCTCCCGAGCATCATTTGCGGCTTGGAGAGCTTGGGCGAGTTTGGATTTTTTCCCTGCTAGACTCTGCTCCAAGGTCTCGCTTTTCTTCACGGCCTCCTGAAGGTCTCGTTCAGCTTCAATGACCCTGGCCTCGTGCTTCTCGCGAAGAGCCTGCCCCACGGCGGTCTTCTTGTCGGCTTCGGCCACAACCTTCTTCAGTGCCTCGATTTCGGCATTTGCTCCTAGGGCACACAATACAAATATTTTCATCAGGCACAACTACTCATTTGTGCTTAACTTGTCAAAAGGTGTCGACATACCTTTCTTGTCCTCCAACTGCTTCTTCACTCGGCCAAGTTCTTCTACGGCCCCGTTCCAGACTCTACTTTAGTCCGGACACCTCTGAAGTATGAGAGGCAGTCGTCGCTGTCGGTGTCAAAACCGGCGGATCTTGCGTAGGGGGTTCCGATCTGTGTGTCTTAGGCTGATGGTAACAGGAAGCAAGGGACACAATGTTTACCGAGGTTCGGTCCCTCTCGATGGAGGTAAAACCCTACTTCCTTCTTGATTAATATTGATGATATGGGCAGTACAAGAGTAGATCTACCACGAGATCGTAGAGGCTAAACCGTAGAAGCTAGCCCATGATGATTATGATTGTAATTGTGATCGGCCTTCTAAGGACCAACCTCTCCGGTTTATATAGACACCGGAGAGGGCTAGGGTTTACATGGAGTCAGTTACAAGGAAGGAAACACAATATACGGATCGCCAAGTTTGTCTTCGACACAAAGGAGAGTCCCATCCGGACACGGAACGCAGTCTTGAGTCTTGCATCTTCACGCTTCAATAGTCCGGATGATGTATACAGTCCGGCTGTCCGGATACCCCCTAATCCAGGACTCCCTGATTAGCCCCTAAACCAGGCTTCAATGACAATGAGTCCGGCGCGCAGTCTTGTCTTCGGCATTGCAAGGCGGGTTCTTCTCCGAATACTAGAAGGTAATTATAGAACACGTAGACCGTGTCTGCTTCTGCAAAATGATCTTCACATACCTCTGTAGAGAGAATGATATTTCACAAATGCAATTTGCTGACCACGTGACACATTGTTAAGGTCGGGTCATTATTCGAACCGTTTTCCCACAACCAGTCATAGCGCCAATTGCGAGGCAGTTTCTTCTGCATGTTTTGCCATAGCACAGATCGTGCCCCCTTATTATGGGATTCTCATCAATACGGGCATGGGTAATCTAACCGTACCGCTAATCGCGGCGAATGGGGAACGAGAGGGTTCCACCAGGTAAGTAGGGGAGGTGCAAAAAAGCTTTCACCGTCTCTATAAATACATAAGGTCTCTTCCTCTTTACCCAGGCCTCCTCCTTTCGCTAGTCCATTCCCCTCTGTTCGAGCTCTAGCGCCCAAGCATTCCTCCTCTCCATTGAAGAGATGGTTTTTCGAAGTTGTCCGGATCCGAAGGAGGAGGCGAATGGATGGCTTCTTCCGTCCAAGAGAAGGACATCAAGAGGCTCCGAGAGGCCGGGTACCTGGGCAAGAAGATCGGCCATCGTCTTCCACCGGCGGGACAGATCGTCCCTAGTCCGGAGCCCCACGAGAGAGTCGTGTTTCTTCCTCATTTTGTCCATGGGCTCGGGTTTCCCCTTCACCAATTTGTTCGCGGAGTCATGTATTACTATGGGATTGATTTTAATGATAATTCCCCCTATTCTTTCCTCAATATCTCGACGTTCATCGTCGTGTGCGACGCTTTTCTCCGGGTTTCACCCCACTTCGGCCTGTGGCTGAAGATCTTCAATGTGAAGCCCAAGGTGGTGAGTGGCAAGCACGCCGAGTGCGGTGGCGCCATGGTGAGCAAGATGCCCAAGGTCATTTGGCCGACGGGTGCCTTCAACGACTCCGTCAAGGAGTGGCAGCAACAGTGGTTCTATATCACCGAACCACGCGGCAAAAAGTGGGTCACATCTCCCAAGTTCAGATCCGGAGCCCCACTGCGGCTCACGTCCTGGCCCAAGAAGGGCCCGAACTGGTTCTCGTCCGATGAGCTGTCACTGCTCCAGACGCGCGTTCAGAGTATGGTCGACAAGGACGTCAAGCTCGTCGACGTAGTCCAGGTGATGTTAGTTCGCCTGATCCTCCCTTGCCAGCACCGAGCCTGCAATTTGTGGGAGTACGACCCAACCGTGCACCAAACCCTCCGGAAGCTCTATAAGTCCGGCAAATCATGGCCGGGCTCCGCGGAGGACCGTGGGTACCAATTATCCCGTTTTGTAAGCCCGGTAAGTTATGGCCATGCTCTGTCCATCCAGGCTTCAGTTGGCATGTCCTGAGGGAGACATTTTTATCATGCTCTATTATGACCCCAGGGATGGATAAAAAATATGGAGCGGATAATTGTCCGGCCCCGCTACCGGAGGAACCGGCCGGACCTCTTCTGACGAAGATGCTGGTCCCAGCGCCTTACGAGGCACCAAAGAAAGAGGCCTCCAAGAGGGTCAAAAAGACCCAGAGTGGCCTCCGTCGTCGCGAGGCTTCGGATGCAAAATCCGAATACTCTAGCGACACTCCTTCCGAAGACGAAGAGGAGGAAGCAGAGGAGGACGAGCCTCACTCTGGAGGTGGGAAGAAAAGGACGGACTCTTCATCCCTAGAGGCTGAATCGCCCAAGAGGGGGTAAGGTTCCCTCCCAGAGGCATCCACCACGGCTGCCGATAGCAGCCCGGAGTGGGATCTCAGGGCCCAGCCCCTGGAAAAGTCGTAAGTATACGAAATCCGAACACGCACATGCGTCCGGGGTTATTTGGGCATAGTAGTTTTAACTGTCGCCGTATCTCGTACAACCCGTCGAGGTCTCGCGCCGGACAGTCCTCGTCAGAGGATTCGCTGAGCTCAGACGCCTTGGCGAGCGAGACGCCTCCAAAGGCCCACTCCCCAAAGTCCAGGCGCGACACGGAGGTGTCGCCTCAATAGGACCCGGACCGGGGGGGGTCATATCTCCGGAGTCGGACACACGAGAGCAATGTCGCCCAAGCGTGTCGACGGTGGGGGTGATCTCGGGTTCGTACTACGGCCGGACACAGTCCTGGAGACTTTTAAGCCTCCAGCATCGGGCGAGCAGCCACCTTCGATGGTGGGAGGATTGCCTACTCCGCTAGCAACTTCTGTCCAAGCAAAGCTGCCAGGCGGTCTATCGACAGTGTTAAAAAACGCGTCTATCGTTGATGAACATCGGACCCTCATGGGTGCGGTGGTTGAAAAGATTCAGTCTGCCGAAAGCGGGCTGAATGAGTCCTGCCTTGGCCTTATAAAGGCTTTTAAGGTATGTTTTCTAAGAAACCTTTGAGGAATCATCATAATATGAGTAGTAGCCCCTGATACACTGTCCGGCGAAAGAGAGAGCCGGGCAGGGGATCAAATCTTCTGTTTTCGTGGGAACCTTTGTTAATTACGTATACCCCTTTGTGTGAAAACAGGCGTATGTGGAGAAGATGGCCGCTCATAATGCGGAAGTGTCCGAACTGAAGCAGAGCCTGGAACGGGCCGAGGAGGAACTTGGCGATGTGAAGAAGCAATTGGAGGACAAGCAAGGTATGTTGAAACATTGTCTTGCATTAGGCACGAATGAGTAATTGTGCCTACTGAAAATAATTTGTGTTGTATGCCCTAGGAGCGAGTGCCGAGTATGAGGCACTAAAGAAGGTTGTGGCTGATACCAACGAGAAGGCTGCCGCCGAACAGGCGCTTCGTGAAAAACACGAGGCTAGGGTCATCACCGCTGAACGGGAGCTCCAGGTGGCTGTGAAGAAAAGCGAGGGCTTGGAGCAGAGTCTAGTAGGGAAGGAGTCCGAACTCGCCCAAGCTCTCCAAGCCGCGGAAGATGCTCGGGAAGAAGCCCAAAGTGCTGTACGGGACATTCAGGAGGCCCGGAAAGTTGCGGCTTGCAAGGCCTGTTGTATTTATGGCCATTTTTACATGATAAAGGGTAGAACTCTAAGCGACAAGCTGAATTCTTATTTTCACAGGGGCGTTTGCGGATCTGCCTTGCAGCATATCAGATGCCGCCCAATTCTACCAGACCGAGGAGAAGAAGTCTGCAGAGAGGAACTTCTGGTCGCAGTATTTGGCATCGAACTATCCGGTGCCTTTTATCGATCAGCTGAAACAACTGGTCGAACTGCACCAGGCGGCCGAACTAGCCATGAAGGACTTGGTTGTCCGGCTGTGGCCCGTGGAACCAATTCCAAGCAGTAATTTCAGACTCTGAAGTGGATTGTGGGCGCTTGTCCTCGGCTTGATGCTATCAAGCGATCAGTCTGTATAGAAGGCGTGCGCATGGCGTTCGCCCGTGCGAAAGTGCATTGGGGGAAGCTTGACACGGAGAAGCTGATGACTGAGGGGCCGCCGGAGGGGAAGGAGCACCGCAAGCACAAACTGTACTATGATGGTGTACTGAAGGGAGCCCGCCTTGCGGCGGATAAGTGTACAAAAGACATTATATTTCCCTGAGGGCATTCCTGTCGTTCTTTGTAATATGGGATACTAGCACTTTTATTATTTATTGCATGTTTCATTTGAACACTTGTTCTTCCGGTGCGGCTGTTTAGTGTATGTAAGTACTGAGAGTTGGCCAGTCGTCGGCTTCTGCCCCCACGAAAGAAATTCGGGGGTGTTCAGGTCATACCTGAACACTCTTTATCCCATGGATGGGTCCTTTTAAGGAGGTGTTCCTCACCACGAACCAGGCAATCGGACTATAGGGCATTACCACTCTCACTTAGCCATAGGAATTCGAGTATGGTCGGCGCAACCCCTAGTGTTCGGAAGGCTAAACTAGGGGCTCTATTGGCGCCTGATCGAAAGTCCGATCCGTCGCACTCTGCATTTATAATGGCGTTATGCGGAATAAATCTTAAAGGATTTTACAACCTCTCGAACAGCTGACCAGCTCTCGCGGTATCATGACAGTCGGTTTTCGGTTTTCTCTACTAAGGTGCTTGTCTGGAAGAACCGGGACACAATCGCAGTAATTCTCCCTGCGCTACCTTAGCCGATATAACGGAACGTAAGGTACCAAAACAAGGGAGCCGGGCAAACCCAACCAATGACCCAAGACATGATTCGGAGTTGATGCATATAGTGCTATAAGTTCGGGGTGCCGAGCAGCCGAGAAGGTGGTCGGACTTTATTGCCGTATTGTGAAGCCCCTGGCATAATCGGGCGTAACACGAGGTGTTGATGAAAAACGACGGCCGGTAAGTGTTATTTAAGTCTATGCATTGTAGTAAGATGATATTTCTATGCATATGAGTACGATTTATGATTATAAAATGAGGTGTTTTTGGCGGAACCTGTGATGACCGGACTGGAGGGGGCTGTGAGTGGATCTGAAGTGAATCCAGACTGCCTTCTTTAGGGGGCATCACATGCATGTTCCTGCACTTGTGTGTTCGGGCCGATTCCACGTCGCCAATCCTGTTCTGCGTCAAGGTTAGTCTATAAAGGCAACTACTTGTAGGCAGCTGAACGTCCCCTTTTGGCTGGTCCGAGGGTTCCTGATCGGACCCTGGTTAGCCTAGCCGATATGCCGTGAAGTAGCGCGGACTCCTCGGTTGGTGTCCGGATAGTTGGCTGTCATATCAGAATTTTGATAGGCATGCGCGACTTGCTACTCCGGCAGCTGTATGATTTCCGCTCTAAGGGCGGGATTCGGCCTTGCCCACAGGTGTGGTTATATCACACGATGTTGTCCTAATGGTTTACCACGTGGAGTCTTGTCAACGTGGTTCATCCCGTTAGCATATGGTAAATTACCGTATGAGGGGAAGGTGCCGAAGAATTATTCTTTGGTGTTATAGTTTTTTGGTGATCCAAAGATCACCATTAGAGTGGTGGGCCAATAAAACTTGCCCTCTGCACCTGGCATATTTTAAAAGATGTTATTTGTGGTTTCATACCCACGGGGGCTTTATGTGTTATGGAGCCCCCGGACTACTAGGTCTAGAGGTACTGCAATTGAGTTGCAGTGGTTGATGTGATCAGGGGCGATCGACCATACTTTCATGCTCTGGGGGTGGTCTCTTGATTAGACGCCTCCCCTGATTGTTTCCGGCACATGACTAGCCGCTTTGTTTTGAAGATCCGACATTCTCTATTGGTATGTTTTGCCGTCCTTCTAGGAGTACCATGAATTTCACATGGTTGATCAAGTGCGTGGATCGGGCCGGATAGGCTTGAGCTGTTTTTTGTCCGCTTACCGGACTAGGAGTTGCTAGACTTGGCACCAGCTTCTCTGGCTTGGCGTTTATGGCCATTGCGCCGAGGCTTCAGGATTCCTCTACATGTGTCCTTCGTATTGTCTTGGACCGTAGTAATGTGTTGACGTCGGGGTATGCGCCTTGGGTTCTCCTGCCTAGGTTGAGGTAGCCAGTTGTGTCGAGTGTACCCTTTGTCGGGGCGGTCGAGTCCGTATTTTTCGTTGGCCAGTACCTTGGTCCACCTGTCCACGAGCAAATCTTGGTCTTCTTTAAGCTGTTGTTGCTTCCTCTGCAGGCTCCTTGCCGTGGCCATGAGCCGTCGCTTAAAGCGAACTTGCTCCACTAGGTCTTCAGGCACGCCGAAGTCGTCATTGCCGAGGCTTATCTCGTCCTCGGAGGGGGGCGTATAGTTGTCCCTTTCCAAGTATCCCACCATGGCCAGTCCGGCCTGCTTAGAGGCAGGCTGATCGGGGTTGTATCCATCTTTGGCACCCTCCGAATTGTTTTTGTCTCCTGTGCTGGTATTGCTGCGGCGGAGCTTGGAGTGGTGTTGACGACGCCCATGCTTTGTTTTTCTCCCTGAGGGGTTATCCTCCATTACCTCATCACCGTTGGTTTCCTCGAGAGTGTCCACCATATATATATCGTATGAGGAGGTGGCTGTCCACCGCCCTGTGAGCGGTGGTTCCTGTGCTTCTCCTGTGTTGTCGTCCATACCATCGATGTCTTCGGAGTCGAAGTCAAGCACGTCGGTTAAATCATCGACTGTGGCAAGGAAGTGGGTGGTGGGTGGGCAGAAATTCCTTCGTCGCCTGCTTCCCACTCGAGCCGACATAGTTTGGCCCAGAGTCTCCTGACAAAGAGAGACTTTAATGAGTTCAGCATGTCGCCAAAGGGCGAGTGCTGGAAGATATCCGCAGTGGTAAACTCCATCACCGGAGCCCAACCTGGCTCAGCGGGCTCGAGAGTTCGCAGATTAGAACCAACAACCGGATATGAGTCCGGGGGTTCGGAGTCACAGGCTTCCGCAGAGGTGAGACCTGTGTTCGGGTCCACCGCCAATGAGTGTGCGGCTTGCGGGGCGGGGTCCATCCCTCTGTCCTTAGGCAATGCAGCCTGCTCCAGATTTAGGTCCGGGGCTGCTGCAGGGGTGATGTCCCTAGCATTGTCCGACAGCAGGTCTAAGTCGTACTTGTCGTGACTGTCCGACGCTCTTGGCATATGCCCGAATCCGTCGAGGATCAAGTCTCCATGAATATCCGCCATGTAGTTCAGGTTTCTGAACCTGATCTGGTGGCCAGGGGCATAGCTGTTGATCTGCTCCAGAT
Source organism: Triticum dicoccoides (assembly GCF_002162155.2). Lineage (NCBI taxonomy): Eukaryota > Viridiplantae > Streptophyta > Magnoliopsida > Poales > Poaceae > Triticum > Triticum dicoccoides. The sequence goes on from NC_041387.1 coordinate 255,609,527, forward strand.
GACCAAGCAAATTGGCCCGCAGTGCGAAGCCGCCGAATATGAAGATCTGTCTTGGGAGAAAAGTCCCACCCTAGACCGTGTTGTTGACGAGGACTGAAGGAGCCATCGAGCCTTGCAGCGACGACACACAGGAACTCTCAATGAAAGCACCAATGTCGGTGTTAAAACCGACGGATCTCGGGTAGGGGGTCCCGAACTATGCGTCTTAGGCTGATGGTAAAAGGAAGCAAGGGACACAATGTTTACCCAGGTTTGGGCCCTCTCGATGGAGGTAAAACCCTACTTCCTGCTTGATTAATATTGATGATATGGGTAGTACAAGAGTAGATCTACCACGAGATCGTAGAGGCTAAACCCTAGAAGCTAGCCTATGATGATTATGATTGTAATTGTGATCGGCCTTCTAAGGACCAACCTCTCCGGTTTATATAGACACCGGAGAGGGCTATGGTTTACATGGAGTCGGTTACAAGGAAGGAAACACAATATCCGGATCACCAAGCTTGTCTTCCATGCAAAGGAGAGTCCCATCCAGACACAGAACGGAGTCTTGAGTCATGTATCTTCACGCTTCAATAGTCGGGACGATGTATACAGTCCGGCTATCTAGATACCCCCTAATCCAGGACTCCGTCAGTTGCTACAGACGCCTGTTTTCAAACAAAGAGATACATGTCATCAACCGGGTCTCCTGCGAAGCGGAAATTTGATCCCCTGTCCGGTTCTCTCTCTTTCACCGGACAGTGCATCAGGGGCTACCGTTCATACTTTGACAATCTTCAAGGGTTTCTAAAAACATATCTCAAAGCCTTTTATAAGGCTAAGGCAGGATTCATTCAGTCCGCTCTCAGCGGACTGAATCTTTTCAATCACCGCACCCATGAGGTCGCGATGTTCATTGATGATGGACGCATTCTTTAGCACCGTCGATAGGCCGCCCTGCACCTCTGCTTGTACAGAGGTTGCTTGCGGAGCGGGCTCGCCTCCCTCTGTCAAGGGGGGCTGCTCACCCGATCCTGGAACTTTAAAGGCCTCCAGGACCGTGTGCGTCTACGGGCCAAATCTAAGATCGCCCCCACCATCGACGTTTATGGGAACCATTGCTCCCGTGTATCCGGCCCCAGACGTGTGCCCTCCTTGGTCTGGGTCCTGCTGGGAAGACACCTCGGTGTCACGTCCAGGCTTTGGGGAAGGGGCCTTAGGAGGCGTCTCGCTCTCCAGGGCACCTGAGATCAACAAATCCTTTGATAAGGATTGTTCGGCGTGAGACCTCACCGGGCTGCACAAAGTATGGCGACAGTTAAACTACTGCACCCTAGTAATCCTGGGTGCTTAGGTGTGTTCGGATTTCGTGTACTCACGATTTTACCAAGGGTTGGGCCCTGGGATCCCACTCCGGGCTCCTATTGGCAGCCGTGGTGGACGCCTCCAGGAGGGAACTTTTTCCCCTCTTTGGTGATTCGGCCTCCATTGATGAGGAAGCCATCCTTTTCTTCCCACCCCCCGTGCAGGACTCGTCTTCTTCCTCCTCCTCTTCGTCTTTAGAGGAAGGATGGATGCTAGAGTCTTCGGATTTTGTGTCTGAAGCACCACGGCGATGGAGGCAGCTCCGGGTCTCCTTGGCCTTCTTGGAGGCCTCTTTCTTCGGCGCCTTGTAAGGCGATGGGACCAGCATCTTCGTTAGAAGAGGTCCTGCCGGTTCCTCCGGCGGCGGGGTCGGACAGAGTATCCGCCCCACCTTCTCTGTCCATTCCTGGGATAATTGCATAAAGCATGATAAAGCATCTCCCTCGGGATATGCCAGGTAAACATGGATAGACAGAACATAGCGATAACTTACCGGACTTGCAGAGCGGGACAGTTGATACTCGCGGTCCTCGGCGGATCCCGGCCACGGTTTGCCGGACTTGAAGAGCACCTTCCATATGTCCTTGTGTGAGGAGCCGTAGAGCTCCCGAAGGGTCTGGTACTCGGCCGGGTCGTATTCCCACAAATTGCAGGCTCGGTGCTGGCAAGGGAGAACTAGGCAAACTAACATCACCTGGACTACATTGATGAGTTTGACATCCTTGTCTACCATGCTCTGGACGCGTGTTTGGACCACCGATAGCTCATCGGGTGAGGACCAGTTCAGGCCCTTCTTGGGCCAGGACATGAGTCGCAGGGGGGCTCTGGATCTGAATTCAGGAGCAGCGGCCCACTTTTTACCGCGCGGCTCGGTAATATAGAACCACTGCTGCTCCCACTCCTTGATGGAATCATTGAAGGTGCCCGTCGGCCATTTGACCTTGGGAATCTTGCTCACCATGGCGCTGCCGCACTCAGCGTGCTCGCCGTTCACCACCTTGGGCTTCACATTGAAGATCTTCAGCCATAAACCGAAGTGGGGCGAAATACGGAGAAAGGCCTCACAAACGACGATAAACGTTGAGATGTTAAGGAAATAATTAGGGGACAGATCATGAAAATCAATCCCGTAATAATACATGATGCCGCAAACAAATGGTTGAAGGGGAAACCTGAGCCCGCGGACAAAATAAGTAAGAAACTCGACCCTCTCGTGGGGCTCCGGATTGAGAATGATCTGTCCTGTCGTCGGAAGATGGTGACCGATTTTCTTAGCCAGGTACCCGGCCTCTCGAAGCTTTTTGATATCCATCTCCCGGACGGTAGAGGCCATCCATTTTCCTCCTACTCCGGATCTGGACATCTTCGGAGAACCTCTTTTCGGTGGAGGAGATGAGTGCTTGGGCGCTAGGGCTCGAGCGAAGGGGAATGGACCAGCAGAAGGGAAAGGCGTGGGTAAAGAAGAAGAGGCCTTATGTCTTTATAGAGGCAATAAAAACTTTTGTGCCTCCCTACTTGCCTGGTGGAACCTTCTCGTTCCCCACTCGCGCGATTGGCGGTGCGATTGGGCTACCCGTGCCCGTATTGATGAAAGCCATGCGATAAGGGGAATGCGATCTCTGCTTCGACAAGACGTGCCTGGGAAACCGCCTCGCAATATGTGCGGTGGCTCCCTGCGGGAAGACGGTTCAATAATGACTCGACCATCGCGTGATATCACATCATCTAAAGGTGTCAGCAGATTATATTTGTGGAATAACGTTCTCTCTACGATGGCATGTCAAAATCGTCTTGCAGATCCAAACACGATTAAGTGTTCGAGATTTACTTTGGAGTATTCGGAGATGGAACCCTCCTTGCAATGCTGAAGACAAACTGCACGCCAGACTCATCGTCATTGAAGCCTGGTTCAGGGGCTACTGAGGGAGTCCTAGATTAGGGGGTGTCCGGACAGCCGAACTATATACTTTGGCCGGACTGTTGGACCATGAAGATACAAGACTCAAGACTTCGTCCCGTGTCTGGATGAGACTCTCCTTTGCGTGGAAGACAAGCTTGGCGATTCGGATATTAGCTCTCCTTCTTTGTAACCGACTATGTGTAACCCTAGCCTCCTCCAGTGTCTATATAAACCGGAGGGTTTAGTCCTTAGAGGGACAATCACAATCATCATAGGCTAGCTTCTAGGGTTTAGCCTCTACGATCTCGTGGTAGATCAACTCTTGTAATACTCATATCATCAAGATTAATCAAGCAGGAAGTAGGGTTTTACCTCCACCAAGAGGGCCCAAACCTGGGTAAAACATCGTGTCCCCTGCCTCCTATTACCATTAGCCTCAGACACACAGATCGGGACCCCCTACCCGAGAACTGCCGGTTTTGTAAAATCCGATGGCACAAGTATGGGAGCATAAGTAAGGCGTATTTTCAGCTCCTGAAAACTGTACTCACACTGTGGGGACCACTCAAACTTTTCAGTTCTTGAGAATCTCCGTTAGAGGTTTGGATACTTTGGAGAAGTTTTCAACAAAGCGGCGACAATAACTGGCTAGACCAAGGAAACTTCTAACTTGTTTAACGGTTTCAGGTGGAGTCCAATCAAGAACGGCCTTAACTCTCTCGGGATAGACAGCAATGCCCTTACCAGAGATAACATGACCTAGATAGGTCACTTCTGGCAACCAAAATTCACACTTGGAGAACTTGGCATAAAGGCGGTGATCTCTGAGTTTTTCTAACACAAGTCTAAGATGTTCGGCATGCTCGTCCTCATTCTTCGAGTAAATAAGGATATCATCGAGGTAAACCACGACGAATTTATCTAAGTACTCCATGAAGATTGAGTTCATCAAGCGGGAGAAAGTAGCTGGAGCGTTGGTTAGACCGAAGGACATGACGGTGTACTCGTACTAAGCATAACGAGTGACAAAAGCCAGCTTGGGAATGTCCCCATTTCTGATCTTGATTTGGTGATAGCCTAACCTCAATTCCATCCTGGAGAAGACTGAGGATCCAGCGAGCTGATCATACAGATCGTTGATCCTGGGAAGCGGATATTTGTTCTTTATCGTGACCAAATTAACAGGATGATAATCTACAACCATCCGGTCCGTACCATCCTTCTTCTTGACGAAGAGGATGGGCAAGCCCAAGGAGAAGAACTAGGACGCATGAAACCCTTTTGCAAGGACTCATCATGTTGTTTCTTAAGCTCATCTAGTTCTAAGGGTGCCATTTTGTAAGGTCTCCTAGAGATTGGAGCAGTTCCTGGGATAAGATCTATGACGAAATCTACATCTCTGTCAGGTGGAACACCTGATAGTTCGTCTGGAAAGACATCCGGAAAGTCACGGACTACCGGGATATCTTCAAGGTCTGGAAGAGGGCTAGCATTAAGAGAATAGAGCTGACGCTTTGCAACTCTAGTGGAGACAGTGACTATCTTGCCAGATGGGTGTGTGAGCTGAACCGACCTAGTGTAACAATCAATCTTGGCATAATGAGCTTTCATCCAGTCCATACCCAAGATGATGTTAATATCTATAGACTTGAGGGCTATAAGTGATGCAAGGAATACGAGTCTGTCAACAAGGATTTCATTACCATGGCTTACACTAGAAGTTTTCCATTTGGATCCAGGAGTTTGAATGACTAGCGGAGAGGGCATATCACAAGATGACATGTTGTGCAAGTTAGCATAACTTTCAGAAATTAAGGAATGAGATGCTCCAGTATCGAACAACGCCGACGCTGGATGACAATTAACAAGGAGTGTACCAAGAACTACATCCGGACCATCATGAGCGTTTTTAGCTGCGACGTGATGCACACATCCAGGTTCAGTGCGAGCTGGCTTGCCACTGATCATATTCCTTAATGGCTTAACACAGGTAACAGACTTCTCGTGCTGGGGTGGAGCATAACTGGACTGAGAGGAGTCTCGTGCATAGTGTCCTAGCTTTCCACATGTGAAGCAAGTCCCTAAAGTTGGACGTGGACCCGCACTGACAAGAGGTCTACCAGTAGGCCTGGGTGGAGCATATGACTGAGCTGGGTGAGGCACCACATGGACGGTCTCAGAGAATAACCGGAAGGAAGAGCGGAGTTTGGAACCAAAATCTGGCGCTTCTGAGAACTAGAATCGGAGGAGGATCCCAAATTACGGGTGTGCTTACGAGAGTCCTCGTAAGTGAGCTGAGTTGTCTCTGCATTAATGGCCTTGTTCACAAGAGCCTGGAATGTATCACAATGATGCAGGAGATCATGGCACAACTTGGGGTTGAGACCCTTCCGGAACCTAGCCTGCTTCTTAGCGTCCGTGGACAGCTCTTCTGTAGCATAGCGGGTGAGATTCTCAGACTCTCTACTATAAGCATCAATATCCATCTTACGCTGGGTGAAACTACATAACTCTTCTCTCTTGCGATCGATGAGGTCCTGAGGAATATGATGCTCGCGGAAAGCCTCAATGAAATCCCTCCAGGTAGGAATCTGGCTAGTTGGAAGCTTAGCCTCATAGTTCTGCCAGCAAAGACTAGCAGGACCTTCCAGGTGGTATGTGGCATAGGTGACCTTGTCATCTTCAGCTACATTCGCGGAACACAGCTTATGGGTGATGCTACGGAGCCAGTCATCTGCATCGGGTGGCTCAATGGAATGATGAAAGGTAGGTGGGTTCAAACCAATGAAGTCATGGATGGAAGCAGAATTGTGCAGTGTTCTCCTCGATACGTGCCAACAAGCGGTTAGACTCACGCTTGTTCCTCTCCATCTCTAACATTAACTCTGCCAACAAAGACTGGTCGGGAGAATCCTCATCCCTACAATCTCCATGGTTCGATCTACGAGCAACAGAACTTCGCTTAACTTATGACATCCTGAGAAATTACACCATGGACGGAATCAACATCAACTATAGGATGTAGGATGTAAGATAGGGAAATTAGTATCTCTTGAACTCCTAGGGCAATTCCGGCAGTATAACGATAGTAAAATGCTCAGAATGAGCCATCATGCCAGCAATGGGGTACTACATCAACTCAACATCACCACTCAAGGTTATGAGATAGTACTAAATAGACTACACCGGAAGTACTCGAAAACTGGGGTATGACTCTGATCAACCAGTCCTATGGGACTACGGAGTAGTAACACGTGATCCTGATAGACGAAACAGAAAGCCTAGTTCCTTAACCCCGTAGGAAAGATAGGATGACTCAAATCAGAAGGCCATGAGGTATAAGGAGTAAAAAGAGCCTTACGTTCCTTCCCACAATCAATTCCCATATATAACTAAAGAATTTCTAGACTCAACTTTGACCAGTTTGGCTTGGTAAGCCTACAGGCAGTCAGGCTATGATACCAAAGCTGTCGGGACCCCGATCCTAAGTCACACCGATCTATCATGTAACACATCATATCAGTTTGCGGTCCCATGCACGGTATTCCCACGGGTGCCACCTTACCTGGCCCAGGACCGTTTGCGCGTTTTGGCTCATGTATATGAACGTGTCACTAGCATCCATATGATAGAGAACCTTGGCCAACATGACTAGTTGTAAACCCAAGGTGGCTCAAACTTACAGGAACATGCATACTTGAACCAGCAACGAACATGTCGATCAACAACATATGAACCCAAGTCGTAGCGAGCTACAGGGACTTAATGGAACAACGCGTGACATTTCCTCGAAGGGAAGGACACATGCCGGCCAGCCTAAGTGTTGCGGAACAGTAGCAAGCTACCATGGCTTAGTGGATGCACCAAGAGACATTTTCCCGTAAGAGAGGCTACCAAGAAAAACAACTAGGTTGTCGGATCCCACACGTAGCAATACACATTACGCATATGCATAACATGCAAGTATGTGCTGTACAACATGGCATCACAACATAACTCAACAAGTCATATAGATAAAGGCTCGGAAGATCCATCATATCATTTATTACAAACAGGGGTCACATGACCCAATATTCAGAGCATACAAGCAACAAGCAGAAGCATTACATGTCTGAATACAGACATCTACAAATGAAAAAGGCTGAAGAGCCTGACTATCTACAACATCCAATCAAGATCGTAGCTGTGGTACAAGCTACTTGTCGAAGTCCACGGAAACTAGTAAGACTGATGTCTCCGCTGCAAAAACATAAATAAAGCATCGTGAGTACAAAGGTACTCAGCAAGACTTACATCAGATCCTATCATACATGTATATCTATCAATAAGGCAATGTGGGGTTTAGTTGTAGCAAGCCAGCTTTGACTCCGTGGCTATCCTGTTCTATAACTATGAGTAACCTCTTTGAGGTGAGGCAGCGCACATGAGTCCACTAATCACCACACATTACACTACTATGGATTCATCCCCATCCCCCTACGAGAAGGCCATCCATAGCACTCACACCTGACTTCAAGTTGTCTATGTACCACGTAAGCACCCAAGAAGTCCATAATCATGGACCCGACTATTCGAAGAGATCATGATAACCCTGCAGGGGTGTACTTCTTGACAGACGCTCTCGCCACTTACCGCCATGTGCACGTCATGTATCTCGGCAACCTTCAAGCGGAAGCCTGGCGAGGGTGTCGGCCACGACCTGACTAACCACACAAGACTCTAGTCCAGGTTTATCGCCTATTTGGGTTCTATCCGCAAGGGAGTCCGGCCGAGGTTTCCATCACGACCCCAAATGATGTGAGCAGGGTTCCCAAGCCCACCAACCAGGTGCCCCTTAGTACACCGTGCCACGTGTGCCTAGTCTGTCCCAAGCCCAACATGTAGGGTGCCACTTGGTAGAAAAATAACACTGCCTACAAACACCAGAAACTAGTTGCGACTACTGGACAGAGATCAAGTCGGTTAATAAGTCAAGAGGGGCACTTAAGCATTCCAATGCATGGTAGTAACTAGTCATTGGATGACATACATAGAACTCAGTGCTTAAGAACGGTCCCAGTGAGACAACCCACCACGTACTCCTACATGGCCTCTCACCGCTACCTTTACCAAATCGTGTTCACACACTTAACTCTCAGCATCAGAACATAGCACTACACTCCAATTCATTCCCAATGAATCAGAACTGACACACTCTAGGCAATAGCAGGCATGGCATGGTAGGAACACAACAATGGCTTCAATCAACTCCTACACATGCTAGTGGGGTTCAACTATTTACTGTGGCAATGATAGGCCATGCAGAGGAATGGGGTCAACTACCGTAGCATATAGTAGCAGTTGAATCGTTGTTGTCCTAATGCAATAAGAGAGAGAGAGAGAGAGAAGGAGCGAGAGAGTAGGATTGTATCGAAATGAACAAGGGGGTTTGCTTGCTTGGTAGATCAACAGGGGCACTGCCCCTCAGACAGGTACTCTTGAGCACTCTCCGGAGCAGGACCTATCGAGAAGGAACGGTGTCGACAATCAATACACAAGCATATGCAAAAATATGATGCATGATCATGGCATGTAGATGTGAAGTTGTTTGAGCTAATGCAACTAGCATTCATTTGGTTGAAGTCTATTTGAACCAAAGACTCAAATGCAACTACAAAATAAGCTCTTATAAATGCCATTTATATGCTTGCACTTATAAAGTAGGCATAAGTTGGTTTTTCATGCATGAAACTAGTACAGATGGATAGATTGGATTTTTTTGATAATTTTTCATATATAAATTATTTTAGTCTGAGCTAGGGTTGAATTTCTATGATTTTTGGAAGTTTATAACAATTTCTAGAATTTCCTGATTTATTTTAAAACCAGAAAATGAATAACTGCGTTAGCACTATGTCATGCTTGTGTCAGCAAGTCGACGGAGCTGACCAGGTCAACCTGATGTGTGGGGTCCACACGTCTATGTCTCAGTTAACTAACTCTAATTCTAAGTAAGATTACCTAGGGCAGGGCCCACATGTCAGTGTCAGGAGGGGGTTTAGTTAAACGGTGATTAGCCCTAAGCTAATCACCTGACCGACGGGGCCCACTTGATGGGCCGGCGAGGTCAAAGCGGTCAAACCCGCCGGCGTATAGCCGCCGGCGAGGCCGAACGCGGCGGAGGGCACGGGAATCGCCCGCCAACGACCATTCGGGCGGCGGATACCATGGGCGAGGAGCTTAGCCTCATCCGCATCGGTTGGAGCAAGCGGGAAGGCGTAGGGGTGCCGGAGCTCACCAGAAACGAGCTCGAAGTGGCGGCCGGAGCATGGCCAAGTGTGCGCGCATCGCTGCGGTGCACGGCAGGGGCTACGGTTGGCAGTGTTGGCCTGCCGGGGAGCTGCAGAGCGCGTTGGCATGTGCGGGCACGAGCTGCAGTGGCCAGGGCGATGGTGGCGACATGGACGGCAGCGAGGAGCTACGGCCATGGTGGTAGACGGGCTTACGACGCGTGAACAGCTAAACAGAGAGAGGGGGACGGAGCAGAAGCTCACAGCAATCTCGACGGTGTCGTCAGCGAGATTGGGGATGCACTAGAGGCGGCAGGGCAGCGAAGGCGATCTCCAGTGGCCGGCCATGAAGACGACGGTAATGGCGGCTCTCCAGGGCTTCCCGCGTTGCGTGGCTCGACGAAGAGGTAGACGGAGACGTGGCGGAGCTTCTAGGCACGAGAAGAGGGCGAGGCCGTGTCGGTGGGCGCGGCAACGACGAGTGGCAGCGATGATAGTGCTCGGGCAGGTCGAGAGAGGGGCGAGGGAGAGAAGCAGGGGGAGTGAGCACATCGGCCCGATCCAGACTGCAGCGGGGGAGGTCGAAGCGGCGTCGACGTGGCTTGGGGAGATAGGCAGGCAGGTGGCGTGGCGGCACGATCGTGCGCGTGCGTCGGCCACACGCCTGGCCGACTGGTGCCAGGAGGATCACGGTGCTGGTGGGCTGGCCCAACTAGGCCGCATAATGCCGTGCCAGCACAGGAGCTGGGCTGGTTGGTGGGCGCCAGGTTAGTCCTTCTCTCTCTCTCTCTTTTATTTTTCTTTTCTATTTCTGACATTTGCTTCTGCTTTTTAAATAATACTATACTAATTTATTTTCTTATGCCAATTTTTGTAGGAGCTAGTGGTATTATTCTAGAGCTCCTCAACAACTAACATAATTATTGGACAATATTATATATATATAAAAATATATATCCAATGCAAATAATTACTGCATTAATTCCAAATGCCCAAAATAAATTTCTATGAGCTCCTAAAAATATTGGTTTGAATTTTACCTCTAACCAATATTTTCAGAGAGTAACATGAACATTTTCTTGGACCTTTTTGGAGCAATTTTTATCGGGGTCATTTCCAAAAATGATTTCTGAGGGTTTCACAAATCCTCATTTCAAATTTAAATGGAATTGAAACATGATGCACACATTACTAGCTAGCCTTGAGCATACCAGAACTAGGGACGTGAAACTTCTAATCCTAATGATATGCCTTTGTCCACTTTGATTGAGAGTAATAATAAATCTATGGATGTGAATTTGTTGGTAGGAACAATTTTGGTAACAACGCGTATAGAGGTAATTTTTATCCTAGGCCGTTTGTTAGTAATTCTCTAATAACTATGGTAATTCCTACAACAATTCCTATGTAAATCCTAATAAGATTCCTTTGATTTTGAGAATAGTGTTAAAGAATTTATGAGTTTGCAAAAGAATTTTAATGCTTTGGTTGAAGAAAAATTTCTAAAGATTAATGATTTGGCTAGGAATGTGGATAGAATTTCTCTTGATGTTTATTCTTTAAAACTTAGATCTATCACACCTAAGCATGATATCAATGAGTCTCTCATAGCCATGAGAATTTCCATTGATGAGTGTAAAGAAAGAACCACTAAGATACGTCCTAGAAAAAATTGGTTTGTAAAAGCGTGTTCTTCTAGTTTTCATGATAATAATGATGAACATCTAAAAGTGAATGGTGTGACTCCAATTAAATCTTTGTTTTCCAATATGAATCCTGATAAAGATGGGACTGGATATGAGTCAACTTTAGTTAAAAGGCGTCCCAATGATCCGGAGTTTTTAGATCTAGATGCAAAAAATTATAAAAGTGGGATTGGAGATGTCAAGACTTTAAGTAGCAATGAACCCACTCTTGTGGATTTAAAGGAATTTAATTACGATAATTGTTCTTTAGTAGATTGTATTTCCTTGTTGCAATCCGTGTTAAATTCTCCTCATGCTTATAATCAAAACAAAGCTTTTACTAAACATATTGTTGATTCTATGATGCAATCTTTTGAAGAAAAGCTTGAATCACAAGTTTCTATCCCTAGAAAACTTTATGATGAGTGGGAACCTACTATTAAGATTAAGATTAAATATTATGAATGCTATGCTTTGTGTGATTTGGGTGCTCGTGTTTCCACGATTCAAAAAACTTTGTGTGATGTGTTAGGTGGTCGCGAATTTGATGATTGTTATTTAAAATTGCATCTTGCGGATTCCACCATTAAGAATCTTATGGGAAGGATTAATGATGTTCTTATTGTTGCAAATAGGAATTATGTTCCCGTAGATTTCATTGTTCTTGATATAGATTGCTATCCTATTATTCTCCGTAAACCTTTCCTTAGAACGATTGGTGCAATTATTTATATGAAAGAAGGAAATGTTAGATTCCAATTTCCGTTAAGGAAAGGCATGGAACACTTTCCTAGGAAGAAAATTAAGTTTCCACATGAATCTATCATGAGAGCCACTTATGGATTGGATACCAAAGATGGCAATCCTTAGATCCATTTGTGTTTTTATGCCTAGCTAAGGGCGTTAAACAATAGCGCTTGTTAGGAGGCAACCCAATTTTATTTTAGTTCTTTGCTTTTTGTTCCTATTTAGTAATAAATAATTCATCCAGCCTCTGGTTAGATGTGGTTTAATGTTTTAGTTAGTGTTTGTGCCAAGTTGAACCATTAGGATAGCTTATTGTGATAGTTGTGTTGATCCTGCTGAAAATCAGAAACTTTTGCATTCAGTATATTAGTTTTGATAACTCACAGAAATTTGCTTTTGATCTTATTATTATTGCTCGGGATTGGTACACAAATTGCTCAGATTTTTGGAGTTACAAAAGTATTCGAGAGTTACAGATTACTACAGACTGTTTTGTTATTGATAGATTCTGTTTTTCGCGTGTTGTTTGCTTATTTTGATGAATCTATGGGTAGTATCAAGGGGTATGAGCGATGGAAAAGTTGGAATACATTATATATTACACCAATATAGATAAAGAATGAGTTTGCAACAGTACCTTAAAGTGGTGATTTATTTTCTTATACTAACGGAGCTCATAAGATGTTCTGTTGAGTTCTGTGTTGTGAAGTTATCAAGTTTTGGGTAAGGATTTGATGGACTATGGACTAAGGAGTGGAAAGTGCCTAATCTTGGGGATGACCAAGGTACCCCAATGTAATCTTCAAGTACAACCAAAAGCCTAAGCTTGGGGATGCCCCAGAGGACATCCCCTCTTTCGTCTTCGTCTATCGGTAACTTTACTTGAGGCTATATTTTTATTCACCACATGATGTTTTGCTTGGAGCGTCTTATATGATTTGAGTCTTTGCTTTTTAGTTTACCACAATCATCCTTGCTGTACACACCTTTTGGGAGAGACACGCATGAATCGTGATTTATTAGAATACTCTATGTGCTTCACTTACATCTTTTGAGCTAGGCAATATTACTCTAGTACTTCACTTATATCTTTTTAGAGCACAACATTGGCTTTATTTTATAGAAATTGTTGAACTCTCATGCTTCACTTATATTTTCTTGAGAGTCTTTTAGAACAACATGGTAATTTGCTTATAAATTTAGTCGTAATATGATGGGCATCCAAGATGGATATAATAAGAACTTTCATATGAAGTGCATTGAATACTAATGGAAGTTTGATTTTTTATGATTGTTTTGAGATATGGAGATGGTGATATTAAAGTCATGCTGGTGGAGTTGTTGTGAATTTGGGAGATACTTGTGTTAAAGTTTGTGATTCTCGTAGCATGCACCTATGGAGAACCGTTATGTGATGGAGTCGGAGCATGATTTATTTACTGATTGTCTTCCTTATGAGTGGCGGACGGGGATGAGAGATCGTTGTTTTCTACCAATCTATCCCCCTAGGAGCCTGTGTGTAGTACTTTGTTTTTATAACTAATAGATTTTTGCAATAAGTATGTGAGTTCTTTATGACTAATGTTGAGTCCATGGATTATACACACTCTCACCCTTCCACCATTGCTAGCCTCTCTAGTAACATGCAACTTTTGCCGATACCATACACCCACCATATACCTTCCTCAAAACAGCCACCATACCTACCTATTATGGCATTTCCGTAGCCATTCTGAGATATATTGCCATGCAACTTTCCACCGTTCCATTTATTATGACACGCTCCAACATTATCATATTGCTTTTCATGATCATTTAGTTGATAGCGTATTTGTGGCAAAGCCACCCCTCATAATTCTTTCATACATGTCACTCTTGAATCATTGCACATCCAGGTACACCGCCGGAAGCATTCACATAGAGTCATATTTTTTTCTAATTCTTGAGTTGTAAGTAAATAAAAGTGTGATGATCTTCATTATTAGAGCATTGTCCCATCTGAGGAAAGGATGATGGAGATGATGATTCCCCCACAAGTCAGGATGAGACTCCGAACAAAA